>NC_140588.1:381813693-381873599 GCF_964204655.1 Triturus cristatus
CACACTGTTTCTCTCTTTCTATCTTCCTTGTATCTCACTCTTCCTCTCTTTCTCTCTCCTTTGCTGGACGCACAACGCACCATCTTATTTTTCTTTTTGTCTTGCAGGCTGTGATTCACAAATTGTTGAGGGATGACATGCCGTGGCTGTACATAGTTGTATTTGTTGTTGTTTTCTTTTAATAAAATATTTTACAGACATAGTTTATTTGTTGTTGTTTTGTTTTAATAACATGTTTTATATGTAAATCCATATATGACTAAGATTCTTATTTGTCCAACCTCACAAGCATCTTTTTTATTAAACTTTATTAGGCTCCACATTTAAAAACGTTCCTGTCCCATTTGTTTGTGGGGGTGAGCGGGGATGGCGGACAAGCAGCTGCTGCTGGGGGATGTCGGAGTACTGTTGGGTGTCTGACCTGCATCATCATTACCTCCATTGCATCTCTTCTCAGAGACCTGCAAACCGGCGACCTGGCTCGTAAAAGTGCAGGCCCAGAAGTCGCACCGGAGGAGCTGCAAGCCCACCAGTGGTTCGCAGAGGGAGACTTGCGTGCCCAAGAAGGTTGTTGACGGTATGCTAGTGATGTGGGAAGAGGGTGCGTTCCCTGCTGATGTGGGGAGAGGCAGCGTGAAAGGGGTATCTCTCACAAACAAAGCTCCGGTATGTTCACAAAGTGGCTTTTTAATGCTCATATATTAAGACTTATGACCAGTTCGTACCCAGGCTCTCAGAGGGACAACTGCGGCCTGTCCGCTCGACTCACACAGGCAGAACTACGAGCCGTCCCCTCCCAAAGGAACAGCAGCATAGTAGCTCGCAGAGGTACAGGCACAGCAGTGTACTAGCTCGCAAAGGAAGAGAGCTGCGAGCCGACGGACTGGCTTCTAAAGGCATACCTCCGAAGTGGTGATGTTGGGCACAGGGAGTGTGAAAGGGTTATCTTCCTACTAGTGTCCTGGAGTGGAAGTCGTGCTGCCTGGTGCTCAACTGTTTCTCCTTTATTGTTGATAAATCTTAAACCTTCACTGCATCCAAATCATCATTACACAGAGCTCCGCTATATTAAATTGCCCCTGGAACCTATCTTTTATATTTTCACTCGATGCGAGGCACAAGATGGCTGCTAACACTTCCTGGTTTCAAGTGTTAGCAGCCAATCAGAGGACACTTCCTTATTTGAAGAGTTATCAGCCAATCAGAGGCAAGCTCATGCTCAGGAGTAAGGCACCGACCAGATATTTCAACAAAACCGCGCTTTATGGACCAAGACCTTTCTCCCTGCCAAATTTGGCGTAATTCCGTTCAGCAGTTTGACCTGTAGCCTTGTCTAAAGTTTCCTATGGAAAATCCATTGAGAAAGCACGTTTTCACCCCCCCCCTTTTTTCTCAGCCCCCCCTTGACCGATCACCCCTAAACTTTCAAGATATGAGCTGATCAAAAAAGAGAAACTTTTTGGAAAATTTTGTAAAGAATCATCAAACGATGCCAAATTTATAAGCAGATGGAGAGCTGACCGTGCAACCCCCCTCCCAACATGAGTGAAGCCCCGAGACTACAGGGACCCAAGCGGGCACCCGCAGCCCCAGCGAGCCCCGCTATTATTTTTTATGAAATGCCCCCGGGACCTACCCACCCCGGGCTCTCATTAAAATAAAACACGGGAACCCGCCACCCCAGCACGAATTACGTTGATTTTTAAAAAAATATAATAATTGGGGGGGCTTCTGGGACACCCTGACCAGGCCTAGGGGGTCAGGGTGTTTCTACTCTGCCCCCTTCTCTTGTTTTCTACCTTTGTTTCTCTGTTTTCTAGCGACTCACTTCTACCGAGCCACAAGATGGCTGTGAACACTTCCTGGTTTGGAGTGTTGGCAGCCAATCACAGTGAAGCCTGTGCATGGGACTTAGGCTCCGCCCAGATATCGAAACTTTTATTTTTCTAATTTCTCAGCAACTACTGAATGGATTTACACCATTTAACTAAAAGGTCACTTTCTGACCCACACACTACCTTTGTGCCAAATTTGGGGTAATTCTGTTCAGCAGTTTCAGCTGTAGCTTGCCAAAAGTTTCCTATGGGAAATTGATTTTTTCACTCTTATTTTTTGAATTTCTCAAAAAGTACTGAATGGATTTCCACCATTTGAAAAAAAGGTCACTTTCTGAACGAAGCTCTACATTTCTGCCAAATTTGGGGTAATTCCGTTCAGCAGTTCAGGCTGTAGCTCGTCGCAAAATTTCCTATGGAAATTAACATGAGGAAAACGCGTTTAGGGACCCCCCTTTTTTCTCAGCCCCCGATTGACGAATCACCCCCAAACTTTCAGGATAGGAGCTGACTTAAAAAGTGCAACTTTTTGGAAAATTTCATAAAGATTTGTTAAACGACGCCAGAAGGTAATATATATATATATGTATATTATATATATATATATATATTCACTGAAAAAACCATAGGTTTTAGGGGCGTTATAGTTAGCTGGACTTTTCACTCGTACAAAACCATTGAAATTCCCCCGTTATAGTTAGTTCAGCTAACTATAACTCGCGCGCCCGCAATGCACTGCTGATGACGTCACATATTACATCACTCATGACATGGTCAGTGACATCACTCATGACATCACTGATGACATCTCAAATGACATCACTGATGACATCATCCAGTGAATGTGTGTTTATCTGAAAATTACATATGTTTTATATATGTATATCTCAAGGTCGATGGAAGAATAAATGGGTATATAAGTGTCTAAATGGATGATTTGTTTTTGAAAAATTGATTGTATAACTGACTGATTAAGTGTATCTTAGTGAATACATGGCTTAGTGAGTAATGTTTAAATATGTAAATATCTGTATCAGTCTCTCACTTTGTGTATAAGTGGCTGCATGGGTTGGTGAGTAGCTACATGAGTGTCTATATAGGTTATTAGTTCGTTTTTTGAGTATCAGTATGAGTGTCTGAGTGTCTGTATGGTTCAGTGGGGGGTATTACGTAGTGCATAGGTGCATGAATGAGTGACTCACTGTTTGTATGTGTTGAAGACAGCATGTGTGCAGGACTGTATGGGTGGATGAGTGTGTGCATGGGTGTGTTAGTGAGTGAATGACTGTCTCAATAGTGTCTTTATGAGTAACTACATATGTTTTAAACTAGTATATGTGACTATTGGTGTATATGAGTGTATGTGAGAGTGAGAGATTGAAAGAGTTCCTGTATGAATAAGTATGTGTTTCTATAAGTGATTGTTTAAAAGACTAAGGGCCTCATGTAGGTAGCCAAATACCGGTCGGTAACGGCCGATTTTCGGTAATTATACCGTTACCGACCGGTATTTTGGCTATTGGTATGTAGGGGGACAAGTTTTGGTTTCAGAATTTACCGAATCGGTAAAATTACCGATTCGGTAATAATACCGAATCGGTAATGTTACCGAATCGGTAACTTTTCCGAATCGGTAATTTTACCGATTCGGTAAATTCCGAAACCAATATCGAGATGTAGGGGGAGTGTGTGGGTGTGTTTAAGAGTCGGTATTTACCACCAACTTATAGTTGGTGGTAAATAATTAATGTATGTGTTTCAGCATTTTTACGCGCGTAGCAGTGTGCAATGTGGCATACATACATGCCCTTAGGGCATGTATGTGTGCCACATGTGCACACATGGCCGAATCAGGGGTGCAACAGGGTGTCAATGTGACACCCTGCCACCCTTGCATGTTCTCCACAATTACCGAATCGGTATTTACCGATTCGGAAATGAGGCATACCTTCCCCTCAATGGGAAAGTATGCCTCATTACCGAATCGGTAAATACCGATTCGGTAATTACCGAATTGTAACGAATCGGTAAAAATTACCGACTCATTACCTACATACGAGTTACCACTTCTTAAATACCGATTCGGTACGGCTCGGTATTTAAGAAGTGGTAACTGGTATGCTACCTACATGAGGCCCTAAGTATGTGTAAGTTTCTGTAGAAGTAAGTGTGGTGGTGTGTGTATAACTGTATATGCAAGTAAATGGATGTTTGATTCTTTATTAGCATGAGTGACTGTGTGTGAGTAACTCTATGGATGAGTGCCATTGTGTAACAGGATGTATAGGTGTATGAGTACATATGATGAGTGAGTACATGTATGAGTGACTGTATAGGACTAGGCCTGGGCGTAGTTCACGAAGTAGCACTTCGCGAAGCTACGCAAAGTGAAGTCCGCACTACGCGAGCTACGCGTAGTACTTCGCGAACTGCGTAGTACCTTGTTCGCACTGTGCCAGATGTCGTTTTCAATGATTGCACAGTGCGGACAAGCAACCGGCACTGTGCAATCATTGAAAATGGCATCTTGCACAGTGCGAGCTGTAGTTTTCTGCTGCTCGAGTAGATTTTTACTCGAGCTTCAGCTTTCTCAACGCGAACTGGTAGTTTCTCATCACGAGCGGTCGCGAGCATACGCGACCACTCGCAATGAGAAACCTGACCTCCTCGCGTTGGGAATCTCGCCGGGAGGTTATTTTCCATGCTCGCGATCGCCAACTTGAAGTTGCTGATCGCGAACAAGGAAAAAGTCTCGCCGGGATGTCATTTTGCTTGCTCGCGGTCGCCAACTTGACGTTGAGGACCGCGAGCAAGCAAAAAATGACCGCAGCACTACGCGACACTATGCTACGCGTGTTCGCACTGTGCTACGTGCAGTTCGCGTACTGCGAAGTAGCGCAAACTTCGCAAACTACGCGAGCGTAGCGTAGTGCTTCGCCCAGGCTTATATAGGACTGTTGGTGAATGAGTGGATGTGTATGTGGATCTTAGTATTACTGAATAGGTTGTTGTAACTGATATTGGTATGTCCATTGTTTTGAAAATTTTAGTTTTTATTTTTGAATGTGTGTATCAAAGGTTATATTAGGGGGAGAGGAGGTCGGCCACTCTTTCACAAGGATGATGTCATCAGTGATGTCATTTGAGATGTCATCAGTGATGTCATGAGTGATGTCACTGACCATGTCATGAGTGATGTAATATGTGACATCATCAGCAGTGCATTGCGGGCGCGCGAGTTATAGTTAGCTGAACTAACTATAACATGGGAATTTCAATGGTTTTGTACGAGTGAAAAGTCCAGCTAACTATATCGTGCCTGAAACCTATGGTTTTTTCAGTGAATTTCTAAGGTTTTTTAAATGCTAATTCCTAACTATATTGTGCCTGAAACCTATGGTTTTTTCAGTGAATTTCAAAGGTTTTTTAAATGCTAATTTCTAACTATGCCTACAGAGATAGGACATGTGAAGAAAGAAGAAGAAACGCACAGAAAGAAAAAAAAGAAATGCAGAAAGAAGCAACAGAAGTCCTCAAAGACAAAGAAAAGTGCAGGTAGAAGGATAACGTGCAGAAAGAACAAACAGAAGAGCAGTAAGAAGACTTGTTGCAAAATCATCCTGTACCCTCAACTTTTTCAGACGGATACTGGTGGTTACTGAGTCTGACTAACCAGTCCTAGAGCCAGTGCTATGTTAAAAGACACTCAGAATACAGTGAAAACACGTACATACACTAGGGAACACTATGCATTGGGGTCCCCCTGTGATCAGCATGACCTCCTCTGTAAGGCCCTAGTATATAATAGGGCAGGGGATTAAAACTACCTCTTAAAATGCGCCAGCAGGGCGTGTTTGCACACATCACCTCAGGCCCCGTCCCCTCACTTCCCCACTGTGTAAACACGCCCTGTGGCCGTTTTAAGTTGGGAGATTAAGTTCCCTTGAATCCTGAGGGTCCCTAGGGTCCAACTAGACCACTAGGTATCTCCAGTAAGCGCCACAGAGCTGCGTTGCAGAGAGATGTAAAAAGGGGCACGGCCTAGACCACCTCTCTGCAACGCAGCGCAGTGGCACTTACTGGAAGCACCTGGTGGGCTAGTTGGCCCCTAGGGTCCCTCAGGATTGAAGGGGAATTATTTCCCCAACTTAAACGCGCCACAGGGCTTGTTTGCACACTTTAACTCAGGCCCCGTCCCCTCCCTTCACCACTGTGTAAACACGCCCTGTGGCCGTTTTTAGTTGGGAGATTAAGTTCATTTGAATCCTGAGGGTCCCTAGGGTCCAACTAGCCCACTAGGTACCTACAGTAAGCGCCACAGAGCTGCGTTGCAGAGAGGTGTAAAAAGTGGCGGATGTATGACGTTACAACACGAGTCATTACAACGCGTGCAGTTACATCGCAGTCGTTACAACGACTGCGATGTTACTACGCTATGCCATTACAACGCAAGTCTTTACATCGACTTGCGCTAGATGGCGTGCTAACATTAGAAAAGCGTAATTTACTATTCCAACTCCAGTCCACTTAACAGTAGGGAAGGTGTTGGGATAGTAAACTACACTATTTGTAATGTTAGCACGCCATCTAGCGCAAGTCGATGTAAAGACTTGCGTTGTAATGGCATGCGTTGTAAATCCACTTGCGTTGTAAAAGTTTAGTTATAATGGTAGTGCGTTGTAAAAGTTGCGTTGTAAAGGTTGTTTACCAAAAGTGGCACGGCCTGGACCACCTCTCTGCAACGCAGCTCAGTGGTGCTTACTGGAAGCACTTGGTGGGCTAGTTAGCCCCCAGGGGCCCTCAGGATTGAAGGGGAATTATTTCCCCAACTTAAAACGCGCCATAGGGCGTGTTTGCACGCGTCACCTCAGGCCCCGTCCCCTCCCTTCCCCACTGTGTAAACACGCCCTGTGGCCGTTTTTTAAGTTGGGAGATTAAGTTCCATTGAATCCTGAGGATCCCTAGGGGCAAAATAGCCCACTAGGTACGTCCAGTAAGCGTCATTGCAGAGAGGTGTAAAAAGGGGAATGGCCTGCACCACCTCTCTGCAACGCAGAGCAGTGGCGCTTACTGGGTGCACCTGGTGGGCTAGTTGGCCACCGGGGTCCCTCAGGATTGAAAGGGAATTATTTCCCCAACTTAAAACGCGCCACAGGGCGTGTTTGCACACGTCACCACAGGCCCCGTCCCCTCCCTTCACCACTGTGTAAACGCACCCTGTGGCCGTTCTGAGTTGAGAGATTAAGTCCCCTTGAATCCTAAGGGTCCCTAGGGTCAAACTAGCCCACTAGGTACCTCCAGTAAGTGCCACAGAGCTGCGTTGCATAGAGGTGTAAAAAGGGGTGTGGCCTCAGAACACCTGTCTGCAACGCAGCTCCCTGGCGCATACTGGAGATACCTGTTGGGCTAGTTGGCCCTCAGAGACCCTCAGTATTGAAGGGAAATTAATTCCCCAACTTACAACTGGCCAGGGGGCGCGTTTGCAGAGTGCTGCAAGGAGGGGGCGTGGCCTCCGGCGCGATGCCGGTCTTTTATTATTGGTTTTTTTTTAAGAAGGAGGGCTGTGTGTTCCCCCTTTTTTTTCTAATTTACTGGCCCTGGGGACCCCATCCCCCAGGGCCAGCACCCTAATTTGTTTTGTTGAAAAAAATAAATTTGGCCCTCCCAAGGCCTTAATCGGCCCCGGGGATCCCAACCCCCAGGTCATGGCCTTTTTAAAAAAAAAATTATTTAGGAGGGGGCTGCGTTGCCCCCCTACTCAGGCCAATTATGGCCCCGGGGACCCCATCCCCAGGGGCCGGCCTTTGTTTTTTATTATTTAAAAAAAATATATATTTATAGAAACACCTAGGACATGCTGGACAAACCGTATGTACCTATCACCATGACGATTTGCGTGATATTCACTTAAAGGCGACTATGCATAGAATGAATCCACATGGAATGTATTTACACCGCTAGTGAAGCTCTGACGTGTCTGATGCCCTACCGTGCCTAATCCCGGCACCCCCGCCGGTGGGTACTCTCCAAGTAGACACCCTTGTCGTTTATTTATACAAACATGGGTAGCTATTGACGGGCACATTTAATATACACGCACACCAAGCCATTCAAAGGGATTCGACAAAAATTTGACCAAACTATGCAAGAAACCCCCCTCACGGTTAATAAAATACACATCCACCGCCGGATATGTAATACTTTTTATTTTACTCTCTGGAAAGGAGACAACACTTACTTGAGAGTCACAGCGTGCTCTTGGCTGAGCCCAAAACTGCGTTACACCCACCAGTGCCCGCCGAGTGCCTCACACCTCTGTGTTGTATTCCACCAGCTAGTGCGTATGCTGTGACACTCTCTAGCCCATGTGCACTGTAACACCAACCCGTGAATATGTCATGCCACACTTGCCTTCGCACGGGTTATATTGCCCCATCTAACGTGCCTTCCTCAATGCCTATTTTATAACGCACAGGGCTATGCCATACATATTACAATCTGGGATCCATATCTTTGTCACAGTGCATATGCAACGTTACACTCCCCAGCACATATTTTATATTACAACTTTAGAGACTAGTTAGGTTACACAACACTGCCCTGTGCTTATTACACTCCAAGGCGCATATCGCATAGCACGCACTATTGCCTGTGCTATCTCGCGCTCTCCAATGAATCTGTCATTGCGCACTATGTATTGCATATTATTTTCCACGCCCCGGTTCATCTTATATCACACTTTTTGGTGCATAGTTGATACCATATACTATATCTAGTTTTCATTTTCAAACGTGCTCTCAGGACTATGTTCTATATAACACTGCTTCCACCTACCCTTTTCACTGGCATTACATTTTGCGATGGGGTGGAGGGTCAGAGGGTGTTTCTGCCAAGTGAGCCTGGAGTCAGAGTCACAAACGTCCTCTTCTTCCTGAATAAAAGTGAGATTATGCTGCATACTTGTTCATATTTTAAGTAGTTCGCACAGACACACATTTTAAAAACAATAAAGTTCTTAATACCCACCTTCTCTGAACAGTTAGCTTGCTGCCCCATCCACCTCCTCCCTATCCTCTGTTGTCTGAATCCATGGACTAGCCTCCTCCCTCCTGCCATGCATGGTCAGATGTGCTGCCACTTCCCTCCATTTAGCATGATGTACCAGTCCACTCCTCCTGCCCTCCATTGCCCAAATCTATGGCCCATCATTGACCTCCTGCTTAGCCTCTGTGTTTAGCTTGCTGCCCCTATTCTCCTTCCCCCTGCCCTCTGATGTCTTTGTGCATGCCCCTGCCCCATCCTTTTTGCCCACCATGTTCCATGGACCTGCCACTCCTATCTACTCTGAGTGTTCTGTTGAGCTGCCACTCCCCTCCCACCTGCCTAGCATTGTCAGATGACTGTAACATGTCCCTGCCACCTCCACCCTGCCTGTCCTCATGCCATGCCCCTATCCCCTTCCTCTGTCCTCCATGGTCCATTTTACTGCCACACCCTTCTGCCCTCCCTGGTCTGTTGTGCTGCAACTGCTCCTCCTGCCTGCCCCGCGCGGTCTGTTGCGAGGCACCTTCCCCTGAACTCTCTTGTCTGTGCCCAGGTCCTGACCCTCCCTTCTATCCTCCATGGTCCTTTGTGCATGCCCCTGCACCCTCCTTCTTGCCCATCATAGCCATTGTGCTGCCACTAACCCTCCCGCTTGCCATGCATGGTCTTCTGTGGTGCCATGGCCCCTCCCACCTTCCCTGTGTGGTCAGCTAGCTGCCCCTGACCCCCTCCCACCTTCCCTTCATGGTCTGTGTGTATGCCATCACAGTCTCATTGTTGCTCTCCATGGTGTGTCTTGTTTCTAGTGCCCATCCTGCCTGACCTCCATGGTCATCTTGCTGCTCCTGCCCTTCCCCCTTGCCCCCAGCCCTCTGTTTCCATGTGCAGATCCCTATTCCCTTCCTCCTGGCTTGTCTGTTCCATTGTAATGCCCCTGATCCGTCTCTCCTGCCCTTTATGGTCTGTTATGCTGCAGCTTTCTCTCCTGTCTGTCCATTATGGTCAGCTAGCTACCATTGCCTCTTTCCCCTCTATTCTCTGTTGTCCATGTGCATGGTCCTGTCCCCTCCCTATTGCTTTCTATGGATTGTTGTGCTGCACTCCCGTCCCGCATGCGCTGTGGGGTGTATTGTGCAGCTGCAAACCCTGATGCCTGCCCTGTAGGGTCAGTTTGGTGCACCTCTCCATGTCCCGCCTGTCCTCTGTTATCCGAGTCCATGTCCCTACCCCAATTCCTCCTGCCTACCATGATCCACTGTACCATACTTGCGAACATTTTGAACTTGGTAAGAGGGAGATTTTGAAAAGAAACTGGGGTATTGATTTTCCCCTTTGAGTTACATTGAAAAAGAGGAGATTGTAGACAGGAGACAGATCAAATAAAGCCCATTTGAGCTTAAAAACATTGGACGTTTCCTGGCTGAAACGGGTCTGTTGGCATGTATGGTTGTACTACCACTGCCTCTTCCTTCTGCCCACAATGGACTATTATATTGCCACAGCCTCTCTTGCCAGTCCAGTATTGTTGGTTTGTTGCCACTGCCCTCCATAGTCTGTTGTGCTGCCACTGCCCTTCCTTGCTGCCCAGTGTGGTCAAATTGTTGCCTCTGCACTCTCCTACCTGCCTTTAATTTTCGGAGTCCGTGCCCCTGGCCTCTGCCTCTCAACAGTATCCCAATGAACAACTAGATTGCTAACATTCTATATTTATTATAAAAGTGTGGAACGCCTGACGTCATCTTGATGTAATTAAAACTGTAATACCTAGAGTATTTCCTTTAGAAATTACATATATGAGAGGGTCTTATTTGCATCAAAAGTATGGCTAGTGCTCTAAAAAACTAAAATGAGGACATCTTTTCTGAGTTTTCAAATAGCGACAAAGAACTTTTAAATTATTTGTAATCTTTATGTTTTTTTATCCAGTTGACCACTTGATTAAATGTTGCACCTAGGGAAGAGGATGTGGTGTTACTTCCAGAGCTGCAGACTTTGCGACTGGGGAACCAGGTTGGAGTTTCTGCTTCAGCTCAACATTCTGTGATTCTGGTCAAATCACTTAATCTCCCCATGTCTACAACCAAAATGAATTTGATCTTGTGTGATGTAACCAATGCTCATGTAAAGCACTCCAATACCTGACAAGTCTGCACTATATAAAACTGCAAATACACAAAAAATAAGTGTTTTGCACACGTCTGTCATTGGGCTACACGTGGGCTACATCTGGGTGATATTTGTGCTGCATTTGGGCTCTTTTGTCTCTGTTGGCCATCTTGGGAGATTTATTTGTTATGAAGCTTCCTAATTTCCTCATATACTGCAGTCTCCTCAGTAGGAAATGCTTTCAGTTTTTTACTTTGATTCCATCAAGAAAGTATTCAGATATGTCACACATTTGCCATAAATTCTGAATGTTAGCACTCTAGTTGCTCCTTAGATCACTGTAGTAAAGCTACTGCTCACCACGGAAGTCTGCTGCTGGTATTAAAAGTGCATGTTTCAGTCTGCATATCAGAATTTTTATTAATGAAATAGAAGAAGATTTGAGAAGTCACTCAAAATGTGCCCTAATTTTTCTTTCTTCAGCACTAATCATAATTTCTATGGCAAAATGAACCCCCTCATTGTGTTCCTTTTTACATTAAATGTTTTAAGTGTTACCAGTTTATTCCAATCAAGATGGCTTCATGTGTGCCATACTTTTGCCTTAAGTAAGACAGTAAGCGCTCTAGTTGTTCTTAAGAACACTCTGGGACATTCTGTCATTGGGCTATACTTGGGCTACATCTGAGTGATATTTGGGCTACATTTGGGCTCTTTTGTCTCTGGTGGCCATCTTGGGAGATTTATTTGTTATAAAGTTTCCTAATTTCCTCATTTACTGCAGTCTGCTCAGTAGGAAATACTTTCAGTTTTTTACTTTGGTTCCATCAAGAAGGCATTCAGATGTGTCACATATTTGCCATAAATTCTGAATGTTAGCACTCTAGTTGCTCATTAGATCACTGTAGTAAAGCTACTGCTCACCAGGGAAGTCTGCTGCTGGTATTCAAAGTGCATGTTTCAGTCTGCATGTCAGAATCCTTTTATGAAATAGAAGAGGATTTGAGAAGTCAAAATGTGCCCTAATTTTTCTTTCAGCAGCACTAATCATAATTTCTATGGCATAATGAACCCCCTCATTTTGTTCCTTTATAAATTAAATGTTTTAAGAGTTACCACTTTATTCCAACCAAGATGGCTTCAGGTGTGCCATACGTTTGTCATAAGTAGGACTGTTAGCGCTCTAGTTGTTCAATAGAACACTCTGGGAAGCTGCAGTAGAACACAAAGGAATCAACTGACAGTCTCTGCCCTTGTTGGATGTACATGTTTTACTGAGAATGTCAGACTTCATTCTCACATGACTGAGAAAGATAATGTGACTTTACAGAAAATATGCTCTCAGTTTAGCTTATAGATCACCTTCCAAACCTCTGTTGGAAAAACATGAGAAAATAGTTTTCTCTCAAACAGGATTCATGATATCACAGCAGAAGGCTTTTTCACATGGTAAAATCACCTTAGAACACACCACAATTCCTAAAATGAGTATGGTACATCAACAAATGATTTATAATGTAACTAAAGTCTTAAAACCTTCTATTAATTGCAATGCTTTTTAATGAGGTGCTATCATGTATATTGGTCCCAAGATGGCTGCCAACACTTCCTGGATGAAGTGCTGACAGCCAATCAGATCTCACGATGAGATGAGTGGTTAGGCTCCGCCCAGATATATATGTGATTTTACTTTTGATTTTCTCAGGAACTACTGAACGGATTTACACCATTTAAGCAAAAGGCACGAGTCTGAACTAAGGACAACCCTTTTAGCCAAATTTGGTGTAATTCCGTTCAGCACTTCGGGCTGTAGCTGCGTCAACAGGTCCTATGGGAAAATGCATGGGGAAAACGTGTTTTGGGACTCCCCTTTTTTCTCGGCCCCCGCTTGACGAATCACCGTGAAATTTTCAGGATAGTAGCGGACTGGAGGTGGCCAAAAGTTTGGAAACTTTCGCGAAGATTCATCAATCGACGCCAACGGTATTCCAAATAGAATGTTGCGGATTTTCTATGGAAAATAGGTCCTAACTATAACTACCTACTGGCGATTGCCAGTAGGTAATATATATATATATAAATATATATATATTTAGTTGCAAAGATGACATTCTTTATGTATTAGAAAAATAATCGTACCTATGTAATTTCTTTTCACATGCCCCCTGGTAAAAGTATCTTTCATTCAAAATTATAAAGATTAGATGCTTTCTCATTAACATGAGACAAATTTTCATCACAATCAATAGAATCTTTGAGAGCAGTATGGGGAAGAGTGGCACATACTACAATCATTTCGCACACCATCTCTGGAGTGTATAGCTGTAGACTTCCAGATTGATCCAATTATCTAAACATGGATTTTGAAATTCCAAATGTCCATTCAGTGATATTCCTGTTTTTAATGCCAAATTCAATTTTCTTCGTCTACGTGGATTCTGAATTGGTGTCATTAGCCAAAGCTGGAGAGCATAACCTTGATCATCTAATAATAAAAAAAACACATGCAATTTTACATAGAATTAAAACATAGATTTAATGTAAAGAGACATTACACATAGGTAAATGTGTACTTATATATTTATAAGATCTGCTTATTCATTTTTTGTTAAAACATATGTAACCTGAAAACTAAGATCAAGACTACCTATAAAATGTAGTGGTAAGCCTGAAATTTGTAACAAACACAGTACACAGTGGTTGCAGCTGTATCAAACATACTCAGATGGAAAGAGAGATTAGTGCCCGTTGTGTAATGGCATTTCTTGATGACAATTATTTTTTATTGATTGTAACCATCAACAATATGTAAAAGATGAGGTTGAATGAATTAAAAAAAAGTCATCATGACACATTTAGCTATTTCCAGTAATTTGGATGTGTCAAGCTAATTACTGGGGTTTATTTACAAAATATTATATATCATCAAAGATTATTTAAATTTTAAGGAGTAAAATGGAAACATTCATTTGGCAACCAATAAATACAACATTAACAATCATAAAGCTTATATTAGCATAAAGCTTATATTAGCATAAAGCTTATATTTCAAATTAGTTTAAGCATATTAATGTGATTTTCAAACCACGTACAGCGATAAGATACCTCAAAAGGTTTTTTACAATTGGAAACATATTGTCTAGTAACTCACTGTTGTATGATACTACATTGCTGGCACAGAAATGCATTACATTAAAATGTAACTAGGTCCATGAACAAATGAAAACAATGTATCTATTTTTCTATATATATAGAACTATTACAAATGTATGATATATATGCATATATTATACTGATCCTCAATGCGGAATGGCAGATCTACATTATAAAACTGTATTGCACTCTGAGGCCCATTGGAGGACTATAAACATGAGAAAAATCGTCTGTAATGACACAGAACCCACTGGAGGGTAAGAATGAATGGAAAACACACTACAAGTCCTAGCGTGTATGAGTAATTGGACTCACCTATGAGGCCCAATGGAGGGCAAATTAGCAAGCAGTCAAAAAGATGGGAGAAAGTGCCTCTGTGTAATTCCAGTACCGCCTATGAGCAAGGAGCAGGAGGCTTCGAAACGCGTTTGGCGAAGAAAAGGATTGGATTGCTATTACTGGTTTTAAAATAAAGGATTCAGTGAAATCGTATGCCTTCGAGTGCGTCCTCAATTCAGGGCAAGTTTGAAAACATAAATCACAGCAGTCCGGCCGCGGAGGACTGCACCACTGTTGTAACGTCATGTGGCCCCAGGGGCTTGGAATTATGCTGAGCCTCAATGCGGGATGGTACAATATAAAACTGAATTGCACCCTGAGGCCCACTGGAGGGCTATGAACATTGGGAAATAGGGCATTTGGACACTTAGCACAAGTATGCACTATTCATGGTCAAAACTGATTGCAAACGAACGGGAACAAGAGAACGCAAGCAGCTGTTTTTTGTGCGATGTTTTGCTTATTTGTGTACTTACATCAATTTTTCTGACTTACATGTAGACCTGTATAAATTTGTACGTAATGCAAAACTTAAATATCATTTTTCTGTGAATAACTATGAACACCATGTAGTTAATTTGCCCATGATTCATACCGACATCACAGTATCGCACGTAAAAAATGTAGACACATTACTATCCATCGATGATGATAACTAGGGGTGGGCGGAATTTGCGGAATTGCGTTACGCAAATCTCCGCGAAACGGTAAAAAATCTCCGCGAACACGCAGAAATTCCGCGAACACGCGGAATTGCTTGTTCGCGATGCTTTTTTCCTGTTCGCAATTGCTGTTTGCGTGCTCGAGGAGAAATATCTCGCAAACATGCATTTTGAGAACGCGAACAAGCAAAAATTTCGCGAAATCGCGGAAAGCAGACTTTTGAGTAATTTCGCGTTCTCCGCGGAACGCGAAATTACGCAAATTCCGCAAATTCCGCGAGCGGAACGGAATTTGCCGCCCAGGCCTAATGATAACGACTCGAGTGTACTAGCAGATCTAAACATCAGACAAGACTACTCGTGTGATAGTGGTCTACACATTCGAAGCAAATTCACCCCACAGGGTACTCATCTCAATAGTATTGAGGTATTTCATGATTCAGTATCCCAAGACCTTTACTGTCTGGAAGACACGTTGCAAATGTGTTCACAAAAGTACAGAAAAGATAATCTCACCAAGGAGGAAGGAATAGCTATGTACAACCTTAGCATTAATGACTCTACCATCCTCAGGGAGGTGGACAAAGGGGGAAACGTAGTGGTAATCAACAGGGAGGACTATGAGGGAGAAGTACTGAGACAACTCAATGACACCACTCACTACACCAGACTTACCAACAATCCATGCCCCCAAGCAACCACACAAATTAATAACCAACTTTTGCACTGGAAAGAGGTTGGACTTCTGTCTGACACAGAACATAAATTCCTCTCAATCCAAAATCCCAGATACCCTTGCATATATCTTCTACCGAAGTTACATAAGAAGCAACCCTTCCCTCCTGGACGCCCAATCATCTCAGGCACTGGCTCCATGACTGAAGCCGTGTCCAATTTTGTAGACACCTTCTTGCAGCCCCTGGTAACTAATTTGCAGTCATACGTAAGAGACAGCACTGACATTCTCAACAAATTGGAAGACCTGAAGTGGGAGGACGGTATGTGGTTCGCCAAACTGGACGTGGTATCTCTATACACGTACATCAAGAAAGATCTAGACAAAATGGCTACTGATTTCTTTCTTGGAAAAAGACAGGCAACCTTATTAGAGCACAACACCATGCTTTTGTCCATGATTGACCTTATCCTGGATAATAACCTATTTTTGTTCAACCACACCTGGTACAAACAGGAGCAGGGTACTGCGATGGGATCCAAATTCGCGCCCTCATATGCGAACCTGTTCATGGGGTGAGTAGAGCACATACACGCTTGGTCACGAGCGGCCTCAGAATGGACTGGACATATCCAGTTCTGGGGCCGCTATATCGATGACATTATCATTATATGGACTGGCACTGGACCACAGTTAACAGAATACTTCAACTTTCTCAATCTGAACACATTCAACGTGGCCTTCACCTTGGAGATGTCATTAACATCCATACATTTTCTGGGCCTTGAACTGTATGTTCATAACAACAGAATACACAGCACACTCTAGAGGAAAGACACAGCAGTTAACAGTATCTTACACTACACAAGCTCTCACCCTGCATCTACCAAGAAAGCCATTCCTTATGGAGAAATGGAACGCATTCGGAGAAATTGTAGTGAGGATGATAAATTTGAAAACCACACTACACTCACCATGAACAGACTGCATAAGAGAGGGTATGAACACAACATCTTACAGTTGGCTAGAAACCGGGCCAGAAAACTCAGAAGGGAAGACATACTCAAGAACACTAACAAGGACAGCAACAGGTGCAAGGAGAGACTCTCATTTATCACGACACACTCTACTCTCAACCATGAGGTGTTCAAGATACTTGACAAACACTGGTCACTCTTAAAGGGGGCACCTGGGGTCAACAACATCATCTCATAAAAACCATCCATGACCTTCAGAAAGAGTAGAACCATCAGGGACAACCTATGCCCTAGCTATACGGTACCTAAACCTCCTAAACAAGGTTGGCTACACAAACCTTTAGGATTCTACACTTGTAGTTCCTGCAACATCTGCCACCTAGGATGTAACAAAACCACTACCTTCAGGTACAACTCAGGCAGACATCACAAGATACACCACTTTAGCAACTGCCTTACGAGCTTTGTGGTATATATACTAATTTGTGGTTGTAGCAAAATCTATGTGGGCAGTACCGTGAGGCAACTTAAAACCTGCATACAGGAACATGGCAGAGCAGCATTACATGGGTGTAGATAGATCAAAGTTTCGCTTCCATGGTATAGATGTGATAATGCCTGCGAAAAGGGGTGGTGACAGAGAACTCACTCTCAGACATTTAGAAGCCAAATGGATCTGTACTCTTCAGTCAGCCACACTAGGATTGAATAGTGCTAACGAGATGCACCACTTTCTATAACCATTCCCTACACTAATATGCTATTGCTACACGTCTCTTATTCCCAGGTGAATGTAACTTTTCTATCTGGGAATGCTTTAAGTAAACTCATGCTTTTTGATTTATGTATACTGGAACTTTATTATAATTTTTTGTACGTTCACTTTTTTAATTATACACGGCACATAATCAAGTTTGTGTACTACTTTAATGGCAGTGGGCAAGATTGTGCTCCATACCATTTTTAATTGTGTTACTCTTTCTGTCTGCAGTCTTTCTACAACTTTCAGCAATTTCTGTTCCGAACTCATCATTCTAGGCTATGCCCTAGAAAATGTTTTTCATTGATTAATGTGACGCATTCAACATGTTTAATTGGAATGACTATTCGGAGTATTTACTTACATATTTGTTGTTACTGTTGAAGATATGTCACCCTTGATATTAACATGACCAGTCTGTCATCTAAATTCACTAACCTATAATGTCACGATAACCTATGCAACACTCTATTCTCTACAGAATTTCCAAATACTTATCTTCCAAGCACACTTGGGACAGTCTTTTTACACATCTCCTGCTGGTCTCTCTTTCTGGTTGACTCACTGATAGCCAGTCACTCGCACCTAGTGCACGCCAGAGCACCCTCTCTTCATTTCCCCCATACACAAAAAAAAATTCCTGTCACCCCTGATACACACCGATGGATCTTCTAGCTTTTCCCGATTTTCCTAGATGGAGTTTAAATACGTGTGTTATTAACACTTTACTTTCCTAAACACTTTCCTTTTTATGTCACTTACGCATTTTAGGCGTCATTCCTGCAATTTTCGATAAACTATTGCTTTGACCTGCATTACTCATATTGGCTACAATAGCTTTTTTTTTTCATAGTTAGGGCACCTTGACCCTTATATCATGGAGGCGAGAAATGTTTGTTGTTGCGGTCTAGTTTCTCGGTAGACGCAACGACTCATAACCCGGAATTATTAGAGTGACCCGGGCACCGGAACTCCTACAACATGGAGGTGTGTCACAGTCTTTGCGGTATAGTCTTTCCGTACGTTTAATTGAATATACCTGGAAGTACCACACCGGCAGGAGCATACAAATAGACTTTCAGCATTTTTACGTGTGCACCGATCTACTCCGACGGACACACCGGTACTGAAGGCTCCCCACATAGGACCTCCATCACTATACCAGAAGCAAGTTCTACCTTGGCTGCCATTGCGGCTATTTGGATTTTTCACAGATTTTTCCGAAATTCCTTCAATGGCTGGGCTTATGTGTACTTTTTAATCTTATTTTGAATATTGCTGTTTCCCTGACTAGGGATTACCATGCACGGTCAATTAGGGCATTGTTTAGAGTAGTTTAGCAATTTCAACGAGCGCTGCTTTTGCGTTCTTTTTGATTGTTCACGGCAACCTTTTAAATAATATTTTTTCGTTTAAGGGTTAGGGCTTATATGTCTCTTTAACCCTGCGCTTTGCTTGATACTGCCTCCCAGACTAGGGGTCACTGTGAACTTTTTTCATTTGTCCCTTCCACGCTCTAAGGCATATTTACTCCTCCGTTTCGTTCTGTTGATCTTTGCGTAGGTTATATGGGCCAACACACGCTTTGTTAACTGTTCCCTACATTGATTTCACCTCCCCCGTACTCCTGTACGCTTAAGCTTAGCCGCTTCAGGAACGCCTTGCTAGGTTGTTAACTCGAAGAGCGCTTTGTCATCCATCTAACTTACCGAATCTCGCACACTACTGGCGTATTCAACTATTCCTAACATGTACACTATCTGTGACTCTTTTTCCTGAATATAGTAATTTGCCTACTCATCCTACGACACCTTGAGCCTCCAATTACATACTTGTCCATTTATCATACTGGCTTTTAATCAGCTCAATACACCTTTATGGGTATATTCTGTTCATTTATTTACCTTTTTTGTCCTATTATTGTTTTGTCTTTTACCAACAACGTTTCTCGTCCACTCCTAATTAGTGCCATCCATTTTTTAGATCAACCAATCCAAGAACTAGTTCAACTAGAGGCATTACCTAGTGTCCTCAATCGCCCAGGATCATCAGAGCAAATACTCTGTGAGGTCAGTGGCTTCATAGTTCCTCGTACATTACTTATTTCTTTTCTGCCTGAACTCCATCTCTGACGTAGTCATTTACCATATCTTTTCATTTTCTTAGATCCTCGTTTATATGACTATTCGATTCTCTACATTTACACCTTTCATGCTTTTAAGCGCTCCATTGGCTCTCATATTTTGGCAAGCTTTGTTTTTCTTACGTACTCCTCCATATTTTTGGGATCCTCATCTTCTTTATCACCGCCTTTTCTCAGCTTCTCTCTCTCACAATAGATGGTTACCCTATTAACTTTCTTGGCTACATTTACAGATACTTTTTCTCTTTTCTCTCCCCTCACTCCACACAATCTGTCAGCCTTCTTGTTTCTAAATAGGTCCCCGGTCAGTAAACAACAAAACATCTGTGTGCTTTGATTTTTTCACTAATCACTGAGCACAACACGAATGCTCTTCCTTTGCACTTCACTAATACGATAAATTATTACAATTCTATATATTTATAAATTCTACAGCTATTACTCTTTGTATGATTTTAAACAGCCCTTGGGTGAAATGCGTAGGCTGTATCGAATTTTGAGCATCTCAAGATTAAAGAACGACTAAGAATACAAGCTTCTGCGTGGACTCTCTAACTAATTGTACTTTGTATATACACTGTGAAACTTATAACATATTGCCTCTCATACCCTTGTGAATGTTACATCAGGAATTGACCAGAGGGCACATTTGGCACTAAAATATAGTGCAAAATTATGGTTTCTTATTTTGTCCAAATAAAACTTGGTCCAAACGACCTAGAAAACCACACAGCCGTCTCCAATTTGGCATTTCTGGGAACAATAAGAGAATTAGCTGCTTCATCCCTTGCCTAAAGCATATTACAAATAACATTCTCATAAACCCATATAGTTTTCACTCAGAATTCAGCACAGAAACAGCCACCTTTCAATTAATGGATGGTGCACTAAGAATCTTAGATGATGGTAGTGTATGCACAGTGGCTCTTTTAGACTACTCTGCAGTACTCAACACACTAGACCACAATTACCTCCTTCAGACGTTCAACTCCAGAATGGGATAGAGTGAACTGTACTTTACTTAGCTGGTTAAATCTTGCCTTTCTTCTGGACCCCAATATGTGAAGCTCATGTCCATTAAGTCTCCATTTCCAGTTCCATTTCTAGTGAAATTCGGTGTGCAGAAAGGACATACTTCAACTATTCAACCTTTATATGGAATCTCTAGCAACAATCATTCATAAAAGGTCTATTTCTATTCATCAATATGATCCTGAGCTGTACCACCACATGTCCTCCAAGCATACTAGCTCTGAAGTCCTTCCTCTGTAATCTTGCAAACTGGATGAAATCAGTCATTAACTGAATGCTCAGAAGAATGAATTCCTTCTCTTGTCATTCCATCAACGCCGCCTGGGGAGAAAATTAACACTGACCATTTCCTCTACAGACTTCAAATCTACAGGATCGGACCTAGTTTTCATCCCAACAATCTAGATGGCAGAAATGACATTCTAGAAGGACATTTTACATGAAGCGACTCAGCTAGTTGCAGGGTAAAAGAAATCTGATCCCATCTCCCCCATCTTAAAGCACCTTCCTTGGCCAACCCACAAAGCAGAAATTGGTTTTAAGATTGCGTGCATCACCAATAAAGCAATAAACACCAGAGACAGAGTATTAGAAATGGGATTCCTGGAAGGCTGAGGTATGCACCCAGGCCAGGCAGGATCCGCCACTCTAGTCAGGGCAAGCTAGATACACACTAAAAGAGAACCTGTGCTCACCTTCTGGTAGCTTGGCACAGAGCAGTCAGGCTTATCTAAAGAGGCAACGTGTAAAGTATTTGCCCAACACACACACAGTAACACAATCATTACACCACACAATGACTCCACACAGGTTCAGAAAAATAGATTAGTATATTCTGAGCAAAACAAGACCAAAACTACAAACATCCAATGAATTAAAGTTGAAATATTTAATTTTGTCACCCACCCCAGATGTGTACTGGAGATAGGCTATCAGGCAGGTAAGTGGAGAGAAATGTCCGCTTCCTGAAAGTGGCATTTCTAAAACAGTAATGTTAAATTCAAACTTCACCAGTAAGGGGGATTTATCATTACCATTCCAAACATATGAAACGTGAAAAACCTACTCCTCTCTGATTAAGAATTACAGCTTTAAAGTGTATTAAGGAATTCTCAATGCTAGCCTATTAGAAGAGTAGGTCTCGCAGCAGTAAAAAATGAAATAGGTTGTTTTTCGCTACTAGGACATGCTAAACAGAAAGGTACATGTCCTACCCTTTACTTACATATCAACCTGCCCTTGGGGTTACGAAGAGCCTACCTTAGGGATGGCCTCTATGTAATAAAAGATGAGTTTAAGGCTTGGCAAGTAGTTTTAAATGCCAAGTCAAAGTGGTAGTAACCTGTATAAACAAGTACTGCAGTGGCAGGCCTGAATCAGGTTTGAAAGGCTACTTCTGTGGATGGCAAGACCAGTGCCACATCCCACTAGTAGCATTTGAAGTACAGGCCCTGGATATATGGTATACCATTTTACAAGATACTTACCAGTACAACAAATATGCCAATCAGGTATACACAAATGACATCATGTTTAGGGGAGAAGCACATGCACTTCAGCACTGGTTGGCAGTAGTAAAGTGCTCAGAGTCCTAAGACCAGCAAAAAGAATTAGCAAAAACAGGAGGCAAAAGGTGAAAATCCTGGGGGAAGACCACCCTGAGGATGCCAGCTCTAACACTGAGATTGCCTAATTCTTGAAATTCCCAACGCAAAGAAATTCAAAATTACAAAATAGCGTTTCTCATGTCTAGCCCATAGACTGTGGAATTCTATTCTAGAGCACATAAGACTAAATTCAAACCTGCTTTCTTTCAGAAAAAAAACTTGAAAACGTGTTTATTCAAACATCACCTCCCTGTTGACGCTAGACCGACTTCTCCTCATATTCTTGTGGCACACTCGTAGTTCACTGTTTATTCTAAAGAATTTTCCTCAATATTCTGTGATTATTCTCTATCCTTCTTCCCTTATAAAAACATTTTAAGTTTCTTTTGAACTTGGGGTGGTACTTGTAAAGCATTCAGCTGCTTGGTGGCTAGGTCGGGCTGTAATCAATACTTTAAGTAAACAAACAAACCAACAAGCATATAAGTAATTAAAAAAATAAACAGAATTGCTTTGTGTTAGGAGCAAGACTGATTTCCATATGGCCGGGTCTGAACTGGTTAGGCATAGTGAGCAAAATAATGATGGATTTAACCCAGATCTCTTGACTGGGGGTGAATGTTTTGATTTGTTCTGCATATCGTCCATCATTTGTGTGTCTTTTGCTTTCTCGCCCTAAGTGTGCAGGGTATACCCAGAAGTGGGTCCTGGGCTCACTGTGCCACTGTATTCAAGCTAGCCTGGCTGATGAGGGGTGAAACCCTGAAACCGGTCCTAGGATGCTTGTTTCCTGTCCTGGGAGGACCTGGCTTGGCAGTTCGGGCTGGACTGCTCGCATGAGGCACAGGGTCAAGACTGATTCGCATCTGACTGGGTCTGAACTCGGGTGGCATAGTGAGCAAAATGACAATGGATTTACCCAGATCTGTTGACTGGGGGTGATTGTTTTGATTTGTTCTGCATTCCGTCCATCATTTGTGTGTCTTTGTGTTAGACTTGGCATCTTTGGCGTGGTTTCCCCTGACTTTTTGCCTCTACCGCCTGCATTTAACAAAAAAAATGTTTATTTGTTTTTTTACATTATATAAATAATAAATACCCCCAACCCGCCAAGCAGACAATTTGAATAAATACATCAAGTCCATAAACATAATTCTATAAAGTGCTTCAGCTACAAAATATCTATGGATCACATCAGACATCTAAAAGGAAGAAAGGAGACAGAAAAGGAAGTCTCTTTACATACAGACTGGCATAAATATATGGACGAAAGAAAGTGCATATCCAGATTTGTGATGTACGCTCCCTCCGAGCTGATCTAACTACCCCCGCTACTCCCTACGGCACTTATCAGTTCCCAGTTGTTGAGGGGGAGCCAAACTTTCATCATTTTTGTTCGAGTTTTTTTACTTTTTGGAGACTAAATTGCCTTTTAGAAATGATAAACTGATAAACGGCGCGTAAACCATTGATGAAATAGTGGCGGGAAGGGTCAAGCTAGGCTATAGTCAAACAGCCTGTAAACAGCCATAGCCACAAACAAAAAGGATTGTACATTAACTGGAGCTGCCTGTGATAAACCCTTAATAAAATTAATCCAGGTGGCAGTCTAGAGTCAATCCCTAGTTTATTTGAGAGGAACTCAATAATTTCTGCTTTAAGCCCATCTAACGCCACCATATGCGCAAGGTCCACCCCGAATGCCTTGTACCTTGTGCATCTTACCCCGTGTTCTCCCCCCACTTTTCTATTTTTGTTGGTGTTATGTACAGGTTAAAACGACGCTTAAAATGTTGGGCCTGTAGGTTAGCAGAAATTAAAAGCTTTTGGGCACTTTTTAGCGAGTTAACCAGGTCACCAGGGAATAAATTAATCTTATCTTCCCAACCTTTTACATGCTTAGACAGGTCGTCCAGCATTATTTTATTCAAAACTCTATATAAAGCCCCTATTGGGGTTCTATCTGCAATGATCATCTCAATGGCTCCCATTCGTTCAATACCAGAGTTCCCACCAATTTTTTTTCCTTAAAAAATCCCTAATCTGTAGATATTTAAAAAATCTTTAGGATCAGGCTGAAAATTTTGACGAAAAATATCATATGTCTTAATTGAATTTATAGGACAAAAAATCCCGAAGAGTAGAGACTTCAAGTGTTTCAGGCAGTAGACTATTATCCTGTATTGGGGTATAGTAATTAAGTCTGCCCAAACCCAATCGTTTGCAGACTTTACTCCATATATGGAAGGCTGTCATTAAAACCTTAAATTGAACTCTCTTATAGTACCTAAATTCTATGTCGGAGCAGACACTCTCAACTTTCTTCCCCTAGGAGAAGCTCATAAATAGATGGAGTATAAGGATCCTGATCAGCAATGGCCTCCTTCCTATATGAAAGGACCGTCAATTGCGGTAGAGCAGCAGCCCAATAGTATAGTTTAAGATTGGGCACCGCTAGCCCACCGCGTTCTCTTGGTAGGCGCATAAATCTGAAAGCTCTCCTGGGATTAGCATACGCTAAAAAAAATTGCAATAATATCCCTTCAAGTATCTTAAAGCAATTATTGCTGAATTCCAACGGAATAGCCTGTAAGAGATACAAGACTTTGGGTAGAAATATAATTTTGATAAAATTACTCCGCCCAATCAGTGAGAGTCTTCAAGTTGTTCCATCTCCCAAAATCCTGCTTAGTCATATGAATCAAGGGTATCAGATTAGTTCCCATGATTTTTTCCACTTGTGACTTAATAATAACCCCCAAATAAAGCGCTTCTTCAGTCACCCACCTATCAGATAAGAGCCCCTCTTCATTAATTATAATTTGGATTTTCTCCTGATTTAATGCGGATGCTGAAAATTACCCAAATGCCTTGGCTTCCTTTTCGATTTCCAAAAGAGCACTACTAGGTGCGGGGGTAACAATGGCCTAATTATCAGCATAGGCCAGGATTTTTGTCTCCCTACCCCACCGATTTCACTGATCTAATTGCTTCACTTTGCTGAATTCACCTGATTAATGGGTCAATATATGACAGAAAAATAGAGGGGAGCATGGGCGACCATTCTATGGCTACTTTATTTGACATGCTTCCTATTAAAAATATCTCTGCTCTGGGTTTATAATAGAGGGTCTTCTCCAAGCTAAGGAATCTCTGTCCAAGCCCCTTAATTGACAACACTGCCCAGAGATACAGCCAGGAAACCCGGTCAAAAGCTTTTTCTGCATCCATCAAAATTAGTGCCATTGGATCTTGTGTTACTCTGGCCGCATCAAAGAGGGAGATGACTCAACAGGTATGATCTGTGGTTCCCTTCCCCGGGATAAAGCCATGCTGAACATGGCACACAAGTCGATCTATACCCACAGAGAGAGACGAGTGGCCAAAATTGTTGAATAAATCTTGGAATCGCTGTTAATGAGCGTAATAGGTTGATATGAGCCCAGCTCCTCAGATGGTTTATTCTTTTTTTGAAAAACAACTATTTTAGCCATAGCCCAGCGCTCAGGTGGAGTGCTTCCTTTTTGAATCTCTTGGAACAACTCAACCATATACTCTTTAAGCACACCAGCAAAGGTTTTATAAAATTCTCCAGGAATGTAATCCATACCAGTGGCTTTCCCTGATTTTAAATTACTGATAGCCAAGCCAATCTCTTCGGCTGAGATAGGATGCTCCAACACCTGCCTCAAGCACTTCTTCACATGTGGCCAATAAAAAATCCCCCATTATATTGGTTATTTCATTTTCCTCTTTTGAATAAAGTTGCTGGTAGAAGCGCTGAAAGGAAGACCAAATATCATCAGGGTCAGATTTCATGACAAATTGTGGATCTCTGATTTCCCTGATCTCCCCCACTGCCATTTTTCTCCTTCTAAAAGCCAGAAGTCACTCCACCTCTTCGTTATATTCGTACATTTTCTCCTGCCAAACTAAATATTTATCAGATGCTTTTTTGACAGATATGTTGACAATATTTGCCTTAACGGTAGCTATTTCTAAAAGGGCAGTTTCTACTCCAGACCCGGCAGAAATCAACTATATCATCTTCCCCTCGACTCTGGCCTAGTCTGCATATAGTCCTGAATTAAAAATTTCTTTCTTTTCTGCTTCTCCAGGCTATACATCAACGTCTCACCAAGTAGAATTGAATGTATCCCAGATAATATTTATTGAGGCGCTCCCATGATTGTCTGACGTAAACTGGGGCATCCATGCCTGGATATGTCTCACATACTGTGGCTCTAACAGGAATGCCCTTTTGAATGACCAGGACTGGTCTACTTTAAAATACGGGGTGATTTCGATCTCAAGCATGAGGGGATTATGATCTGACATCACCCAGGGAAATTTCGATATAAAAGACTTCGAGCCAGGCTTTTTGAGACAAAAAATTAATCTGGTCTAACGTGGACCATATGAGTGGCAGAAAAAAAGATAAACCCAGGTTCCGCCTTCATATTCTCCCTCCTCAGATCGATCAGCCTGTGACTGCACACCAGTTCAGAAAGGGCACTATAAACTTAAGTGTTTCCTACCAAAAGAAATCTTTAATATTACATTTGCCGTAAATTATAAGCGGGAGAGGCCAGAGCGCCAGCTTGCTATTTAACCAATGAAAAAGAGTGGGATCATCTACAACTGGACCTTACAAGGACCAGATAGAAAAGGTGTGAGGGCCAAGATGGCATTCCGTTATAACGCATCGACCTAAGCTATCTGCTCAAGTTTGTGGAAACCCACAGAACCCCTTTTGTGACAAGATAGCAGCCCCCTTGGTGCGACTACCTTGAGTTGTACAACCAACAATTTGGAATCCCAGCCCACCGAGTAGATTCCTATCAGTGTTCTCTATATGCGTTTCTTGTAGGCATAATGTATCTGGTTTTAAAATCTTTAGGTTGAATGCCACTCTTTGTCTTTTTTAGCTGTCATTTAGCCCACAAATGTTGAGGGATACAATACAACGCTTACTCATTAGAAAAAGCTATAATTGGACCGGGGCCTAAAACCAGAAAGAAAAAAGAAAAAACTAAAAGGGGAATACGCCTGGTCTGCACATTCCTTATCTCAAATGTTTGCTCACATTGAAATCCTTGTCTGCTTGTATAATCTCCCCCCTCCTTCCCCAACCCCACCCCTGTCCTCCCAACCCTTACCCTACCTCCACCCCCAACTCCAGACCCCAAACAGAGCATCGGGTCCCTCAAGACCATAGTGATAGCTCCTGCTAAGGCACCAACCCACCTCCCCTATGCCCCGGTGAAAGAAGAAAATCCAAGTGTGAGAGAACGGAAAAAAGCCAACCCAGAAGGAAACAACCAACCAAAAAAACATTTCTCAGAGAACAACCTCTAGGCTATTGATAACCCAGTAGAATCTGAAGTCCCAACCACTCCATTCCTCCAATTAGCCATTACCCCCTCCTCTGAGACTTTTTCGACTGTCTAGGATCTCATCTAAAAACTATTGAGCTTTTATCTCTGAAGTAAACGAGCGGGTTCTGCCATCATGAATCACCATTAACCTGGCAGGGTTAACCGAAAAGACTTGACAGCTAGCATTTGGTAGAGGCGTGAACATCTGGCAGAGGTGCCACCTCTGCTCCATAGTAGCGTGGCAAAAGTCAGGTCTCCAGAAAAAAGTATGGCCCTCGAATGAAAGTTTAGCATCTCGTTGTGCCTTTTCGAAAATAGCTTGCCGTAATAGAAAGTTACCAAAGAACACTAAAATTGCCCTTGTCCTCTCCGGCTGACCCAGCTGGCCACTTTTTTGTAGCATCAATGGGAATCTGCACCCGCTGTATCTCAGTCTCCCATTTCTAGTTGGGTAGGCTGAGGAAAGCACCTTTAAGCAGATTGATAATAAAGGCCCTAATATTGTTCCCTTCGGCGTTCTCGACAATGCCCAAAAAGCGGAGATTATTCCTTCGCTGATGATTCTCAAATTTTTCCAGCTTCCAATGCACATCCACCAATTGGCTATCAACTTGAGTTTGTACAGCACATGTGACCTCCTCGACAGCGACTGTGCGGATTTCTATTGCGACACTCTTTCAACCATATCTGTGCAAGATGTATTTATATTCCGGATTGCACCTGAATTTTCTTGGCAGATAGATGTGCCTTCTGAGTTTCTGCTCTCACTTCCCCGTGAACCTGTTTTAAGCAATGATATATAAGGTGCATAGTGGGAGGCCCTGGAGAAGCCGGGTTTGTCTGTTCTATATGTTGGTCCACCACACCCCCGCATCCTCGTAAACTTGTTGAGCCGCAGAATAATCCCAATCTAGCTGGGATGTGGGAGCAGGGGTCGCACTGTTGATATTCCTTAAAGCAGTGCCCTTGATGAAGAGGCTGCTCCTGGTTTTCCGTTTCTTTGTAAGACGTTTCAGGGTATTTGGAGTCTTAGCCTCGTCAGACACACTACTGTCGTTCTCTTTAGAGCTTTTTCATTCCTCAGAAAGATCTTCAGTCACAGCCGAAACGTCAGACTCATCAGTTAACAAAAAAAATCCTCCTGTATTTTGATGATATGATGTATTTTGTTTTTGCTGGCTTAGATGCTTCGGGCACTTTGCCACTGCTGATCAGTGTCAAAGTGCAAGTGCTTCCTGTGTAAATTGTTATTACAATTGGTTCTCCCTGATTGGCATATTTGATTTACTGGTAAGTCCCTAGTAAAGTGCACTGAAGTGTGGCAGGGCCTATAAATCAAATGCTACAGTGGGCCTGCAGCACTGATTGTGCCACCCAAATGAGTAGCCCTGAAAAGGCATCTCAGATCTGCCACTGCAGTGTCTGTGCGCTGTTCTAAACTGCCATGTTGACCTGGCAGGTGTACCCACTTGCCAGGCCCTAACCTTCCCTTTTCTTGCATGTTTCAAAGTATATATATATTATTAAATATTATGTATGTTTGTTTAACTTTTTTAAGTTTACCTGTTATATTTGTTAAAATGTATATCAAATCTACTTTTTTATATTAGTTTTATTATCTAACATATTTAATATGTATTATTTTATTTTATATATATAAAAATTTATATTTTGTACACCTATATTTTTTACAATAGATATTTCTTTCTGATATTTTTGTGCTTACCATTATAAATATATGATGTCGATATTTTTTATATCAATATTTAAAACTCGATATTGTGGTATGGGGATATTTTAGGTGTTGATATTCTGTCAGTAAACCGAGTACCTTCAGCTGCAAAATCACTCTAACTACTGTGGAAGTTGCACTTTGTCGACCTATTTAAGGGAAGATGAAGAGGGAATCAAAAGCATATCCAGATTAAAACACAAATTGTTGAGTCCTGTTTCCTATTGTTCATTGTTGCCTATTATAAGCTCATAACCAGGAGCTATTCAAGGAATTACTTAAGTGTGTTCAGCCGCAACTTTGCACCAACTGAAAAGAAGTTTAGCAAAGCGAAGTGCATCAAGAATAGCAAAGTTTACCAAATATACATTTTAAACACAAATAGTGCTGGTGAGTACTCATATAAGTACTATTGTTATATTAACAAAGAACACATCCAGAGACCATATGCACATTAAATAAGGGTACAGTATAAGGTCAGTCCATGAGAACCACATCAGTAAGGAAATCAGCAAGCATAAAACAGTGTATGTTCCATCTAATTAATAATCTATACCTCGCTTTCACTAGTCACATTAGCAAACAGAGTACTGATTTCTCGGACATACATGTAGAAGTGAATGAACACAATCTAGAAACTAGTCTACATTAAGAAAGAAACATTTACAATGCAATAAGTCTTGCATTTGCAAGAGTTTGAGCTAATAGCATTGCAAATGACAATGCCTTTTATTTATGTGTTTTGAAAACCTGCAAGAGGTGCATAAACCCACAATTTGTACTTATACTTGTTGCTTACTGGAAGCAAGGCTGGCAGAAACTGCGCCTGTTTTAATGCCAGCCTTGCTTCTCGTAAGCAAGGACTATAAGTACAAAGTGCCCCCTGGGCCTCTTATGTGCAAACAAAAAAACTTCAAAATAAACATAGATGCACAGATAGACACACACATACGTGAAAGCACAGATACTAAGAAACACGCATACACAGACACAAACGCACCCACATACATGCACACATTTGGGAACACAGCCACCTGCAGCCGCATACATAGATACACACACACAAGCACATACAAACAAAGACTCACACATGCACATACAAACACACACTCACACGTGCACACGAACATGCACAGAAGCAAGCATGCACATACATGTACAGCATTACCAAGAGGAAATACATTTACACACATACGCATGCACATATAGAAGCACAAACACACACACACACACAGGCACATATACAAGCACAAATACACACACAAGCACTCCTAAATACGTACGCATATTTGCCCACTTAGACACACATGCATGGAGACATGCATGCGCATATATACATGCACACACTTTTGTGTCTCTTGTGTCACCCCTGTGAGGTAGCTTCAATTAAATATTTATTTTACACCTTTGAAAAATGAAAGCATTTGAAGTGCTCTGATGGGGGCAGCGGTTTGGTGGAAGCAGCCTGGACGTGGGAGTTGTGTGGGAGGCAGGTGCAAGTAAGGACAGGGGAGGAGCGGAGATGGCTTGCTAGAAAATGTACTCTAATTGAGCAAAACAACAATACAAATTTAAATTAGTTCAAGAGAGTCTGCAGTGACACAGCATGTCAATTTTTTCCCTTCTGTTCTGTATATTGTATGTTAATATTATTATTTCAAGAAACAAGAGCAACCCATACGTCCTTGTGAACTGGGTAAGCACTAATACCAAAAAAACAAATGTTCACAAGGAACTAATTTTTTTAAGCAATTTTTTGATATGCAAAATAAAATTATTTGCTCAGACTCAATCTAATTCACACTATTAATATCCAATACGACCTTTGGATAGGTCAAGATACGCTTTACCATAAATTGTGTCTAAAGAAGCCCATCACAGCAATTAATCAACTTTTACTTACTTCAGCCGAAGTAAGTGACATTTATTTTGCATTCACAACTTATACCACAAATGTATTGCATTATACATAAAGCATTTGAAAGTTATACATATAATAGCACATTGTGAGTGATACGTGAGTCCCAGTGGAGTGACCATAACCTGACTTAGTGAATATTAAGTGAAAGCAAGTGAAAAGTGGGGAATTGGTTATTGGAAAAAACATCAAAAGGAGAGCTGTACACAATAGGAAATACATTATTTTAGGCTCTCTCTTCTGTTTTTTTGTCGACGGCGTTTCGACCCTCTCTTGATACGGGGTCTCTTCAGGACAGCGTTTCTGGGGACTGAATGAGGGGAGAGATTAAATTATGGAGGTGGAATGCATGGTGGTGGTGATTAGGGCTCACTGATTGTGTGTACTATTGCTTACCAGTACAGCACAGGACATCTATTTCAGGAAGGTTCCTAGCAGAAAGGATAATTGCTGTTGGATCTTGGGGAACCGAGGATCAGATCAGCATAATGGCTGAACCTGTAACATTAAGGATGGGTTCAATGTAGTACCATATATTGACATAATACAGCCAGTATGTTAAATTATTAAAAAGCAGAACTCACTATTGGAAGGTTCTGTCGGTTGCATGGGCATTGTGGGTAGAAGGTGGAAACCCTTGGATGAGGCCTGATGCAATGTTATTCACTGAATGCAGTGCCAGGACGAACTGCAAAAAAATATATAAAAATAACAGTGTAACAGCCATATTATATTGTATGAGCACCAAACTCTAATAAGATCGCTGGCGCTACATAATTGTGTGGCTGGTTGAAGTAGGGTTGAGGGGAGGAGGGCGAAGATGGCGGCCAGGCTGAGGGTCGAGCAGAGTGACCTGAATTTTTAGGAGAAGGCTGCACGTGTCACAAAGCCCTCTTCACGCAAACTATGTGATGTATGGTAAAGAGTTTGAAGCACAGCTTAATCAAGAGGGGAGCGGGAGTGCAGAGGGGGCACTGCGTAAAACATTTGGAAAAATAATGAAAATTCTGTATTTTTTTTCATTCTTTTAAAGATAAACTTGAAAACAGCAAATGCAAGAAGAAACCACTTTGAACATTTCCTAGAGCTCTCCAAACTAATTACAAGTGTGCATGAAAACAAATCAAGTCAGAACCGCCAAGTTAAAAGAGAATGCAGAGAGCTTTCCACCACGTGTTACTCAAGGACAGGCTTCTGAGCCTACCAGAATCTCAATACATGAGCAATTTGACTGGCATTTTTCTTTGAGACTGGCGGCAGCCCTGGTGTGAGCCCCCCTCTTGGGATCCCAAATTCTCAGTCTCTTCGGAGAGTTCTGAATACCTTTTCACATGCTGGAAACTGAGGAAGAGAAACAAACATATGGAAAATGTCTAACATCCATGGAGAATTTCCAATATCCGCTGAAACAATAAATCAGCATTTTACACCGAAATATCTGCACGGTCAATGTACTCAAATGAACGTGTCTTTGTATAGTTTGTGTTTACCCAGAAGGCTTCCCTGAAAGTATAATGCAGATGTGTATTGTCACACAACTGAATGGTACTAATGTCACCAACCGATTGGAATATGAGACTAAAACATCACAACGTTAAAAACAAATTCTTGTTGTGGCTTCATCAAACCCGGGTACTTCATGGAACTTCTGCTAAATTATTATGTCTGTCGGAAGCCAGAAGACAAACAATAAGCATTGGTGTCTTTGGGCGGCCTTGGACAACCGAAAACAAAAAGTTCAGAAATATGTGGAGAACCCCACTTAAACCAAGGGTTTATACAACATGCCCCCTCCCCCACTTGTGCAGGCAAGGGGCTGCGGTTCACCACTGGTGCTTCACTGTTCCTCCCCGTGAGTGTTTAAACTGTCTGTGCAGCGAGGGACGTGCTCTCCTGGTGAGGGTTTTACACAGTCCGTGCAATGGAAGGCATGCTCTCCTTGTGAGGGATTACACTGCCCATGCTCTCTCATGAGCGTTTACACTGTTTGTACAAGTGGTGATGTGCTCCTGTCCATGCTAATGACATTGTGTTTTTTCCCAAGCACTGTTTAGACTTATACCTGAGTGGAGGTGGGTGAACCAACAGATTAGCAGGGAGAGCGGAACAAGAGCTGAGCCAAGGGATGGGCTTGGTTCTAAGAGCCCAAACAAGAGCATAGCAAAGGGGCTGGTTGGGTTTTTAAGAGCCTGCTAGGAGCGTGCGCACAAACCGAGCCCAGAAAATATTTGCGGTGTAACCTTGAAACATCAGATTACTTCAGTGCCCTGGCAGGCATTTTTTAAAAGTAACATATAAATAAATAAAGTAAGTGCGGTGTCCCTAGTGGGCACCACGCTCCTTAAAGTAATTAAAAACATACAATTTATAAATACAAGCTGTCGCCATTGCGCGAATAAAGAAACAAAAAAAGTGCTCACCGACTAATGTAGGAGACCGTGTCACGCTGCAAGTGCACGATCCAGTCCGGATGGGTGAGCCGAAAAGGAGACAGGGAGGGAACAAACAGGCCTCGCTTCTAATAGAAAGCGAGCGTTTAGCATAAAGTGTGATGCTCGCCAATCAAAAGCATGGGCGGAGCTTCCACTCCACTCTGAAATCGACTTGACAACAATAGATCTCACAGAGTGGGCAGCGCATGCGCTGCAACGCTAGGCGAGACCTATAAAGGGCTACAGGCAATTGTAATATCCAAACACGCATCCAACACCAGGTCAAATGCAAATGGAATATCCTCTATGGAAAATTGGTTAGGGCATTATTGTATTATTAGAACATTGGAATGTTGGGAGCTCCATTGAAAACAATGGAGTAGCTCCGGGCTTATAATGACTGGTATAAGCCCGGAGCTCCAACATTCCAATGTTTCTTTGTTCGCAGATGTGACCGTGAACAAAGGCTTCAGGGAGCCTGAGGGGATTTCAATCCCCTCGTGCTCCCTGAAACCTTTGTTTTATTTGTGAGAACATTCTGCCCTCTAATGGCAGAATGTCCTAATAGCCCTATAGCCCTTCATAGCTGGGCTATACCGGCTATTGAAGTCCCGCTCACTTGTTAAAGGCCCCCGCCTTTGGAGAGGGCCTTTAACGCTGGAGCGGGCCTTTAATAGCCGGTATAGCCCACTACGGCATGCTATAAGGCTATATTGTAAATCATATTATAGTTAAGTGTTGAAATAAGGTATCTTTTAATTTTAAGAATGCTAAAGATTTATGAAATCTGCCAGTTTACTGAGCTAACTATAATTTGCACCTGTTATACACTGCCTAGGACCTCACATATCACAACCCTCATGATATCTTAGTTGACATAATTTATGACATCAATCATGGCATCTCAAATTGCATTATTTTTTGATAAGTACCTGCACACTATAGTGCAGTAATTAGAGTGCAACACCTCATACTCATCTGGAATCCTTGAAATGATAACATTCAATTTTGATGAGCAGACCATGCAATACCTCTGCTACACCCTATGGTCTGTGTCAAGATCATCAAACTCATGCCTGCACCCAGAGCAGTGCAGACCAACCCTAGGCATCAGTCACCGATAGTAAAAATGAAAAGTCCTTGAAATGCTGCCCCAGATCCCAGTAGAAAACATGCTGCCAAGTTGATTCCATGACCCTTTGGACCTCCTGTGTATGCTTTAAATCACTCACCAAGAAGTGTGTGCATAAAGACTGTTTTCACATGGTTAATGTGAACTGCAGTTCTCATTCTGGGATCATGCATTATGGTTTTGTGGGAGCACTACAAGTCTTGTTAGAGTGGGAAAGCCATCTTAGACATGGGTTACCTTTGAAGACCAGATCTGAGAACCACATCCTGTTTGCTTTACTAGTCTTTCTGAATATTGACTTGTGTTTTTCTGCCCTCTTTCACAATGATTGCTGAACCATCTTCTGAAACATCCATATCTTTGGCACACATGCTTGTGGGCTTCTGCCGCATCCCAGAATAGTAAAAAAGGAAGATACCAGGAACATCATTAGTGCTGTTGCCAATATCTACCCAATGCTAGAGATTCAAACCAGTACTTGTATGTTAGCTGCTCTTCTGCAACCTTGCAGTAGTGAACCTAGCCTCACAACACAAGAAAATAATAAGGCTAGTGGGTTAGCCAATTAATTTGTTGCCTATGTGCTAGAACAAAAAAGCTACACTTGCATGAATGTTACAAGATGAACACAAGGAGAACAATAGCTACGGCCTGATTTTAAGTTTGACAGACCATACTCTGTCCATCAGAGTGGCAGAGGGCAGTACCTCCTCCATCCTGGTGTACTACCATCTCTCAGATTTAGAGCTTCCTACAATCCCAACTGTCATCTCTCTACCTTGAACAGAACTGCCATTGTGGAGTTTCTCTTCATGGTACAAAAGTTTCGTACATGGTTGCCTTTGGCTTTCATTGCTATCCATCAAACTTTTAACATGTTTTTGTTTTTCAAAAGCAAATTTCCGGAGAAGATGGCGTTGTTTTCGAAACAATAATAATGACTACACACCATGGGATTTCACTCCCAGCATGTGGGGGGGTCAATATTTTTCCAGTCCTTCACCACTAGGTATTCCCTGAAGGTCATGGAAAGAAAAAATAGGACATTAGGTCGTCCACGCTAAATAAGTTGGGTAGGCTAAATAAGTTGGGTGATGTAATGGTCTTCCTCTGGCAGTCCTTACTACATCGCAGGAAGCTTTCTATCAATTGAGTCAGCTGGGGCTCCATTGACAAAAGCCATTCAGTTTGCTCATCTCTAAATGAGGCAGACAGCTCAAGTGTTTGACAGACAGGTCACTCCTTCACACTTGTGCAGAAGTACCCTGTGTGCCAAGCTCTGAAGATGGTGCTATGTTTTGTAGAGTAACAAAGCATAAATGGTAGTACATAAGCCCTCGCTTTATGAGGCCAGGTAAATAGGGCGATATTTGTAGCACCTGATAAAATCCAACTCCAATGAGTCGGAATTTATCAGGTGTAATAAATATAAGTGTAAGGTGGACTGGGCCTTGAAATCTTCTACTCCTTACTTTTCCTTATAAAATAACCATTAATATACGCTACATTCTTCTTCTTTCTCTTGATGGACCTTTAAATGTTGTTTTAGGAGTAGGGAGCATAATTAGACATTACAAACTTAAACAGTTTTAACAGTATACATATACAGATATCTTATATAAGAATAATTAGAACAAGCATCAAAGCTCATTATCGATGTAGATACCCAGGTTTTTAAATGTCGATTGGGCAGTTCTGGGGGGGGGGGCGCTAGAGATCAGTGGGCCACCACAGACTCCAATTGCAAGCATTTGGTTAGCCAAGGAATACAATTTCAGTTTTGTCTTGATGGCATTTGAGCTGGTTCTGCTTCAGCCATTTTTAAAAACCTTGGTGAGGCAGGATCTGATTGCATCCCCGTTGAAGTCTTCCCCTTTATTGCATGCAAAAATCAGCTGAGTATCATCAGCATAATTTTGGTGCCCTGTGCCTCTGCTAATGATGCTAGTGGTGACATGTATAGATTTAACAGAGTTGGACTTAGTGAGGAGCCCTGCGGGACTCCAACCTGTAGGCTTGGCATTGGGGCTGAAAACGGAGAGGTACAGATGACCTGTTCCCTGTTCTCCACAAGGATGTAATCCATGCTAGTGCTTTCCCTTCAATGCCCATGATCCTTAATCTGTCTAGGAGTATCATGTGGGGCACCGTGTCGAATGCCGCTGACAGATCACTCTTTTCGAGGAAAAGACTGAGACCAGAGGAGCATAAAGCTTTCAAGCAAATTAGAGTAGCAGAACTTCTCATAAAGAGTAGTTCATAAGACTCGGCCGAGTCTTAAGAAATTCAAATAAAACGTCACCTTAAACAAAAATATATTTGCAGTAGCAATCTGTTGAAAAGCAAAATAGCAAAGAGGCAAAGGGAACAGATGCAGCTGTAGCCAAAACTGTCAGGGATCTGGGATAATACTCTTCAGAGTTCAGCATTAAGTGAGTGGCTGTTTTACCTACGAACACACACTAATATAAAAGTAGAGGAAACATGTTGAAGACATTGTAACAGGCTTCTTCCCTCCAGGAGCTGATAGAATGGAAGTCCTCTTCTGTAGCAGGTTCAGCTCCTCCGATCCAACGACAATACATGTGGCTTGTACACTTTATCGCAAGGTTAGCTATAGTCAATCTTTGTTTAGTTAGATTCTGGAAAACGTTGGGCTCAGTTCCCATAAGCTTGTTTTACTGCAAGAACAATGAACTATTAACTAAAAGGCAAAATCACTATAAGGTAATGCATTCTTTTTATTATAAATCAAGCATCATGTGTATAAAAGCGCAAACTATTACATTCAAAGTTATAGGAAACATGAGAAAGTAAGAAGTTTGTGACATTTAATTATTAAAGTGTTGCTTATAAGATAATACATTTGTTAAATCGGATCATTCTGTAAAATGACAACATTTCTAAACATGTCAAGTAAGGGTCAAGCTTTTAATTCACATTGTGCACATTTCAGCAAAATTAGTTTTTGCTTCTAGTTATGCTATGACTGCCAAATGTGAATCAGCACATTTCAAATGCGTGTCCTTTTTGCAGCATTTGTTTTAAAATTTCTTTTTGTTGCATATTAAACTACTAGATTCATTATTTTCATGTTAATTAATTGTCTCTACCCAAAGTCAGTTATAGCTTTTCAGGTAATAATGTGGATATTGGTGGTTTTTTCAACCCATGGTATTGACAGGGTTCAGTTTAAATTCTGTTAAGCTCTCAGACTTTCTGAATTCTATAAATGTTTCTCCTTTTCATTGCAGGATATTTAAAAAAAAATGCTGGCTTTATTTATACAAAATCAAAACAACATAAGGCGTCAGAAAGACAGAGGGATGCATAGCTTGTTGTGATTCCACACAAAAGGTTAGGAACTGTGTTGTAACAAACTTATTGTATATGCACTTCAAGGGAAATTTCTAGATTCCAAACTTTCACATTACTTTATGTCCGGTAAGCCATCAGCATGAAACTTCTGACTATGAAAATGTCTTGCATATACGTTATTTTTTAAATTTACGGGTACATTCATCAAACTGTCAAATGGATAAAAAAACTTTTATAAAAGTCATCAGCTTAAACATGCCTTGTGAGAGTCTTTCACTAACATTTTAGGTAAATCTGTTTATATTTTAGTTGTAAAAAGTTCATTAAAGGTTAGTGCATGATTGACTACTTAGAACACAATATAATGTATGTTATAAAAAATTCTTTAAAATTCCCCTTAAATATCAATTTAATGGACATTACGACCTGACACCCACAAAATACTTACATGTACTTAAATGCTTGGTAATAGCTCACTGCACAACCTCTTCCTTTTTATAACTCTTTTTTATTGTTTTGACAATAGTAGTCACGTCATGCAGTATACAACAACCAATGTATATCATAGTACAGATCTCCATATCACAGTGGCCACCCATGTTGCCCAACTCACAAGTACAAATATCTTGCAGATGTGTCCAGTTGTGACTCCCCGACTCCCAGCATGGATTTTCATAGAAGGTCATTCTGGGCTCATTTGTGAAGGATAGCACAACGTCTCTCTTCCCCCTTATAGTCAGGCTACATTGTTTCTCCCTGCCTCCATGCTTCTTCATATCCCAAAATGTACGGCCCTGTGTTACATCACTGCACAACCTTATTCTCATCCATTATACTACTTATGATCGCACACTGGTTGTCACTAATGCCCTACAAATGTCAACTATATGCGTCTACAGTGCTTTTTTCCAAAGATGCACTTGGTGATGTGATATCTGATGTTGCATCATCATTTTGCACACTTGCAGCATATGTGATCATATACATAATTTACAGTGGTATAGCTCTAGTAACTCTCTCAATCTACAAATCATCCCCTAATGGCTACATAAAGGAACACAGCTGCAGTTCGACTGTCAGTAAACAAATGGTATAGAGAGCAGTGATTTGGGACTTCAGCTTTGTCATCGCTTATGTTGATGATGCCCTGTTTATTGCTACCTGTGACAACATATTTGATGTCATCTGTAGTGCATTGGACAGTGGTGTGAGTGCTTAGCTAACCATAATCAATCAATTACAGTGGTTTTAATGTATCACCTACTGAAAAGATCTATTGTCAGCTTGCAGGGGCTTAGAGCCTGACCATTGTTTTCTTTTGGTTGGCTTTATTGTCACTATTGTTTGCTTGCTTTCTATTGTTAGCTTGTGTGGGATTTCCTGCCTCTGCTTCTGTTTGTACCTCCCCTGGAGCATATCTTCATTATTCACTCGCCTTCATGTGCTTTCCCCTCACACCTGTATGTTCCCTGTTGCTACTCCCCTGCTGTTCTACTCTCTGTTCCAACCTCCTCCCATGCCTGTCGTCTTTTTTAGGTCAAGCCTAGGCAGCGTGCATGTGCTGTCTGCAAGACCTGTTGTGATCACCAAAAGGAACTTAATCCCGCCTGCTGCTTACTATTAGTTGAGTCCTGCCTCACTTTTTTTGCAGCCTCCTAATGGGTTCTTGACCCATTACCTGGCTTCCATTTTCTTGGTGAGGAACATCGCTCAACTACGCATTAATTCACCCCTTGATTAGTAGTCATCTGCTTTGATCCTTTAATGCATGCTTCTCTTAACCTCTGCAGCCTCCATATAAACGCCTGCCAGTCAGCGAGACAGCGTCTTCTCTATTTGTGCGGCTTTCTGCTCACAGGTATGCGCTTTCTTTTATTTTTCCTTTATGAACACTGCTGCATCCTCACCCCCATTCTGACGTATCTGGTTTAATTAGGCCACCACAGGAGCCAACATGAGCGTTTTCACCCTCCCAATTCGCGTACAGCCCTCTCCACACTCGGATCTGTTAGCTTTTCCAATGCTTATTATGTTCTGGATTGCAACTATATTGTCCAATCAGCAGAAGTTTGTAAAATAATGGTTTTAGATACTCTTTATGTGGGGCAAAGAGCGGTAACATCATGTTTAATAAAGAACTTTCAGTGTTTTGCTTTATTTTTGGGGGGATAGACATTTCTACCTTCCTTCAGTGCCCTTTGGGCACCTGGTGTAAGATTTGACTTTCAACCACAACGTGTGCCCAATCATCCTATTCACAACGTCCAATGTTACATCTGTCAAGCATGCCCAGACGGCCCTTGGCACAGCTCTTGTATTCTGGCGAAGGCTTGGGCCCAGATCTCCTTTGTCAGAGTCAGTTAAGCAAAGGGTTGAGCTTACATACAGTATCCAGTAAATTACTCCCACCTTCCACTGGGAATGGCTCTCAGATGGCTAGATCTGGCTTCGGGCACCTAACAGGGCAAAAGTAATGAGATGAGCCAACACCCAGGACCCTCTGTCTCTTCCACTTGGTGAACATAGAGCGTAGCACTCTTTCCTACTAAGTGCCCGTCCACCTGCCCCAGAGCAAAGAGGACATGCCCATCACCTGTGATGAGAGCTTCAGGCACAGGAGTTTGGTCTCACACAATCACCAGCACCAACTTTGCTTATTCTCCTAGTCCAATAGGCATGACCTATAACAAGCATGTATTGTGTATCATGCGGTGAAAAATAATACATCATAGTCAAAATCAAATTGAGTACACAGTAGGTTTCTGTGAAGTTGTGACACTTTGATTCCACAAAGTTAATGAAGTTTTGTTAAAGCATCTTCCATCTTCAATCAATAGATCATATTTTAAAAGTGAAAAAATCCCTGATGGAATTGGGTTTGCAAGAGAAACAAACCTCTAGTGACTATGCACATGCATGTTTTGCAGCACAATAAGTAATACAAACCCTCCGAATTATGTTCACTTACTTTGTTGAAAATAAATCTTTAAAACTGACTTTTGCTGGATATTTTTCCAGTAAAAAAGCTTATTTTCACCAGAAGTGTAAAAGGATAAAACGTCCAAATGAAAAAATGTTGATCAGCATAATTCTAATGGCGGAATAAAGATTTCAATTTCAAGGTAGCCTCGTCTACAGTCTGTAAACAGTCGGATTCGGTCTGTCTGAAAAACATAAACGCCAAAGACAAGTGTATTCTGTATTATGTTTTACAGTTTATCTATGAATGCAAATGCTTATTTTAAGGCCTTTTGCTACTTTTCCTAAATTTCCGGGAAACGAGGACCTGAACACAGTGAAAAAAACACTTGTTTAGTTATTAATTTCTGAATTTGTTTGCATGACAATGAAAACTGGCCATGGTGTGCCTCTTAGATCTGTACAATGCAAATCTCAATCAAAAGCAGCATTGACAAAGCCAATCGATCTGGCTTCAGCTGCCAGCCTCTTGGCTTTGTCAATGTTTCTTTTGTCATGGCTTTTATACAATTATAATGATGTGGGAGCTGCTTGTCCCTAGCAAAAATGTAAAACGAACACATTGGAAAAAAGCAAAAAATGTTTTGAGACTCAAAAATCACACATTGCTATAGTAGTGCTTGGCTCTGGAGGGCAGTACTTTGTGTGCAGATGTGGTCCGTGTGTTGTGTAGTGGGCAAAAAAAAAAAGTGAATGACCCAACACACCAATGGACGAAGGGGCTGGCTAAAAAAAAACCCTACTAGTATATTATATATGTAATTTTACTAAACTCAAAGGGGCAGATTTACAAGCCCCTTGCGCCGACTTTACACCGCCATTGCGTCACTTCTGTGATGCAGCAGTGTCGTAAACAATGCACCATGATGCGACATATTTACAAGCAGCCGCGGCCCGTTGAGGGAGTTCCGTGGGGCGGTAAGGCTGGGCGGGGGAGGGGCAGGGTGGAGGGTTCTAAAAACCGGAATATGGATAATTACAGGTAAGTAAACAATTAAATAAATAAAACGAATTTCGCGCACGCTACGAAATTCGTTTTATTTATTTAATTGTTTACTTACCTGTAATTATCCATATTCCGGTTTTTAGAACCCCCCACCCTGCCCCTCCCCCGCCCTGCCCCGCCTTACCACCCCACGGAACTCCCTCCACGGGCCGTGGTTGTTTACAACGTGACGCATCTAGGGAGATGCGTCACGTTGTAAAGCCCTGCACTACATTATACCTGTGTCTGGTATAATGTATGCAGGGTGGGCATTCCGTCGCAAGGAAGCCTTGTAAAAGTGACGCAGTAGAATCTACAAGTTTTCACTGAGTCACTTTTACGACGCCACTGTGTCAAAACCTTGCGCCTGCTTGAAGCAGTAAGGAGGGACGCAGCATGTTAGGAATAGGCATTCCTAACCATTGCTGGAGTTGCGTCTTGCTTGCGACACGACTCCAGCAATGCGCTGCACTTATGCCGACAAAATGCGTCACGGATCTGTCTATCCTTGCGCCACGGTGCGCCGCATTCTAAATGTGGCGCATCCATGGTGTAGCAAGGCTAATTAACTGGTGCATCCCTGCTAATAAAACCTAACAAGACCAAAAACTTTAAATGTGTCCAAGAACGCAACAAATAAAACACATATCAGGGAACAGTGGTAATTTCACACCCACAAACCAAACACCAACTACAAAACCCCAGCACATTAATCAAAAGCTGCTTGTACATCCGTTCTTCACGAATTCCATTCAGAAAAAATAACTGAAGCCCAATAAATACCTCCATTCTTTGACAGAATCGGTTGCTTAGTTTTGTGTATGCGGAGCATGCGGTCTAAACATTTGTCAGTTTTTACATACCCAATTTAGTTACATTTTACCACCGCTGGATTCCAGCACCTTCTCGTGTTCTTCGGCGCTACTGTTTGCAGACTCCCCTCTCCCTACAGTAAGAAATGTCCGTGTAGAAATAGTTCGTCAAGGTATCTATGAGGAAATACAGGCCGAATAATTACCATGCCACCTTTTAAATGTCTGGTGTGGATTTAAGGAGAAACGGATGTATTTAGGCATTTTGCAGGGTCGTTAACATGGCGAGAGCTGAAAACATTCGTGCAGGTCTCTGTTTATTGCTCCAGCAATTAGATTTAGCAGTCGATTCTTGCTCCCCCGGGCCTCCTTAAGATATAGAGAAGGTGTGATTGAAACGCTGCCAAAAAAATGCCAGGCCTCAGTTTAACTTACTCTAGGCCCTGTCAAGGCTGACATTCCGGCTTCTCCAGGCCCTAAATCAGAGGGGAACCAGGAAAAGCTGGGGCCGACCAGGCAGCCACGGTGGCTGGAAAAAGCTGGTCCGAAATGGCAAAACCTGGCATTGATTACGCCTTGGAGTCCAGCGGCGCAGAAAACAAATTGACTTAATGACTCAGAAAATGTTTATATACTTTGGAAACCGGACTGCAAGGATTACACGATCCATTGACTTGGACAAGAAGTCGCAGTTCACCAGTTCCTTCAGTAAATGGTTAATAGATTCACTTTGTGCAGTGGAGTGGGGGTGGGCAGTGAGGGGGGGGGGTGGAGGCCGAGTGCCTTGCGCTTTAATGAGTGGCTGGTTAATAATTTTGGAACTGAGCTTGAGCGGTAACATTGTTTTGTACATGAGAAAAATATTATTCTACAATACCAACAACTCGGAATTTCACTTAGATGTTGTTGCAGTTTTTCAAGTGAGCGCGTCGCGAGACAGTCGCACTCGAGGAATTGTTAAATTGTTATTGTTAATGTAAAACCTACAAGCGGAACTGTGTTTCGGAAAAGATGCTCAACTATCAGTTATCAAATGCTGTGCATTGTTCCATCTGTTTTGTAGAAAAACACAACAAAAAAAAAAAAGCAAAACTTCTTCCTCTAAAGACATAGATGACATTTAAATGACACACAGCACCGAGGTGGCAATATATTTGCATTTTCAGGCAAGAGGCTATATTACATACAGTGCCCGGTGGCCGCATGGAATAATGTCAAACCAAAAAATATACACATTACTTTGCAAAAGAATACATATTGACTATGTTAGCAGATTTATGCACAGGTAAACATCTTTCAAAAATCCAATGTTTCCGTTTTCTTTATTTCCTGAATTCAAATTAGGGTTTGAGCACCTGCCTTCAACCAAGTAGTAAACTGAGCAGCCGCGGCCTCTGCAGGTAAGAGCGGTGGGGCCAGATGAAGGGGGATTTCGAGAGACGACCACAAGGGAATATTAAACAAATGATAAATTTTCCTTCGTGGTCGCCTATCGAAATCCCCCCGCACCTAGCCCCACCACTCTTACCTACAGCGGTCGCGGCTGAATTGAGAGGTCCCATATCATGATTTTAAAGGTATGCTGTGATTTTCCATGTTTTTTCGTGACTCTGTGATAAACTCCCAGTCTCAAGTATCAACGATCTACCACCAATAAGATAAGCATTTATGATGCCTTAAAATAGTGCCTGGCTGAGTTTTAACTTATTGTACTGAGCTGTTTTATTATTAGATAGAGTCCAACTCTCGCATCTAAGAAAGGAACATAGATTGTGCCATAATAATAAAAAATGAAAGCGGAAGACAAACATGCTATAGCTTTAAAAAGCAGAATAGAGTAAAGAAGAGAACATACGTCAGGATGATGGGGTGGGTGATAGGAGCAAGGCTACTTGTCTAAGGAGCATTGAGCACATTCCCAATTGGCACCACAATGCATCTTCAATAGGGTGCACCCAGCTGTGGGTGGGACGGTTTGCCTGATTCCAAAAAATGTGCTAGTCCCAGTATGAGGGCCTGTGAAGCTCCCCACAAACGTCTACCAGGCCCCTCGCTTGTGCTGATGTATGCAGCATCACACACATTGTATTTTGCATTTACCATTCAAAGATGTCCATTGACCATGATGGAATGGTAACATATTAATAAAGTATAGCAAAACAATATTTGCAAAATGGCCACTCCATGCATGTGCAAGCAGGCAGATGGTGGACATTTGCAATCATTTTGGTTATACGTTGACAAAAACCTGTGTGTGGAAGCAAATGGGGCCATTTGAAAGAAACCATTCCAAGATGTCCCACCTTACATATGCATGCAGAGGAACTATTACTGAATGGTTTTGGCCATTCTGTGTCATATGTCAAAGACATGACATATTGGCTTTGCAGGTGTATGTCACTAATTTCCCTTCTGATCATCAGAAAGTGCCAACAAAATTGCTTTCCACCTTACCAGGGCATCAATGGAATGCACCAGAGACTAATCTGTAATGTATAATCATTTAAAGCCACATATGTATCATGAACCAGGGCCATGCCCATAACACTCCCTAAAAAAACCTTTGTGAAACAAAGAGGCCTGGGAGAAATTTGAATTACACTGGTGAAATTCACCTAATAAATGTACTTGTGCACTCACTTGTTCCAGCATCATCACTGACACTTGCTTCAGCTTTTCGCTTAATAGTCTGTTAATCTCTCTTCATAGTAAACAGGCTGCTGAACTTCCTGTGGTGAAATACTTAGAGAACCATGTTGCTTTCCACATTTCTCGCAATATCTAACAGTGGAATGTGATTCCTTTCTTCAGCTGCCTCTAACAAAGTCTTCCATGTTCAGTAGTCCTGCCGGCTTGTCAGCATAACTCCATGTTGGACATTTGACCATAAATGAATTATACACTGGGGATCAGAGGGACAGGATGTGCTTGTTTCAGTCTTCTTCATTATGTTGCATGGTCATTCAGCACCAGCTCTGGATAAAGAAATTAATTAAAACATTTATACAATTTACTTGGTGTACTTAATATAATTACTATTATAATTATCATCAATGTATATAATCACATTTACTGTAATTGTAATCTTTCATAATAAAATTAACAATATTAAAAATTATGATTTTTTTTTAGTTTAAACCAAGGTATCTCGGGGCTGAAGTGGTAACACACAAAAGGCAAAGAGTTATGACTTGCTGTCACATATTTTCCATCTTTAGGCATCCATACCTTGCCAATAAATCCTATTAGAACCCATCCCCTCGAGAGGTACTGATAACATGGTTGGCTCAAGGCCTAAGTCTTCCTCCTGAGCGCAGCGCATCTTGCTGACAGTCCTATCAGGAGCTAGGACAGAGAAGGGGACTGATCATTCTTCAGTCAGCTCTGTCCAGCCTCCTTATAGGACTTGGGGCTGTTTTGCTCAAAATGCATCACGGCCCAAATAGCCCCTATATTTAGACATGCTGTGTTACACAAACCATGCGCAGCATGTCTATAGGAGTTTAATGCGTGAGAGGGCCACAATGAAAAGAGCATCTCACATAAGTGCAATCTGATTATCCCAGTCTCTGTTGCCCTCCCTTGAGCTGCCGTCATTCGCACTTTAAGATGTCAGCGCCGGGTTTCGAAAAAGTAATAACCTGAGCTGACTGACAGATCTGGATGCTTATATTTTCGACCGCATTAGGCTGTTGAAAATAACTTCTCTTTTTGTACATGCTGGGCAATGGGGACGATGCCCTTGCACCCCCGATATACTAGCCACCTCTAAATAATACATTCAACAGCAAACCATACATTAAATCATTGTAATGAAGCCTCATTAGTTCTCTCCCTTCACATTTTTTTTTTTGCAGTTTTATATAGCGCGCACTTACCCGAATCCAGTCAGGTCTCAGAGCGCTTTACATAGCACCAGTTATGTTACATGAGGACACACATTCATTTTTTTTTGTTGGGCACTGGGGAGATTAAGTGATTTGCCCAGAATCACAGGATGTTCAGCGTCATTGCCGAGACTCAAACCCAGTTCCCCAGGTACGAGGTCGAGCGCCCTAGCCGTTAGGCCAACTCCTCTACCCCATTGCAAGTCATCGTTGTAATTTTCAAATGCTTCCTTTATTTCCTTCTCATCTTCTCACTCAATACCTAGAGAAAGTGCAATTTCTTTCCCACGTACCCACAGCAGAATAATCCATGCAGCACAAATGGACTAATTAAAAGATGCTGTGAAAAACGACCCTAACATCATTTGACTATGTGGCTGCCTTGCATTAATATCTCTGATCAATCTAACTTTAAAAGCTGATTCCACTACATATGTGTACAAGATTTCAGGTTTAGCCACATTTTCATCTGCTGAGTGTTTATCTAATTTCCTGCATAATCCCAGGATCCCAAAATCCCAGAAATTAGGTCTCTGTCCCAACTAAATAGAGCTCCTACCATCTCCCAATGTTTCCTATTTTTCTTCCAGTTTATGCATATTAACTATAAAGGAACTCTGCTCCTTAGAGAACTCTTGGACCAAGTCACCATCAAGGAAAGGGCACAAGAACGTGTGCATGCATTTATACTAGACATGGGAGAAATTTACATTACAAGGCCACAATTTCACATAAATTCATGTTACACGTGTTACGCGAAATTCCTGAAATTATGCTATTAAAATAGTTTTCATGGTTACGCACTGCTTGCGAGATATTTTTGGCGCAAGCGCATTGGAGCAATGTGGATCACCAGAATGTGAGCCATTGCTGTTGGCGACTCTTGGATAATTTCTTGCGCTTTGGTTGAGCAACATGCATCCTTGGATCCAAAATGGAAAAGAGGACGCATTTCGCAATATCTCAGTTTTCTACTTCAAAGAATTACATGCAATACAAGTAAGTTTTCCAAATTGTCAAAAACCTTTGCAAAAGCAAATTATGTGAATTTTAGCTCTACCCTGTATTCCACAGGACGGTCAATAAAATAAAAGCAAATATGCAAGAAGTAACAACAGATTTCAACTAAAAACCTATAAATGCAGTTGATAAAGCACATAAAAAAGCAGACCATTTCAAGTTGAGCACCTTTGAGGCAGTCTCTACATTAAGATTCTTCTCCTTTTCTAATGCCTCTGGGATTTGCCCACTGTAAAGTGGGCATTTATGCTGAAAGAGGGTCCATGGTAGTTTCTCAGTGTAGTTGCAGGTGGTGCACTCATAGTTTCTGCACCTGATCCAAAACAGAGAGCTCTCCTCTCCAGATCAACTGTACACCCAAGCTGCAAAAGTGGCACACTTGCTTCAGGAAGAGAGTAAGAAAGGGACGTAGAAGTCAAAGTTTATTTTAGAACAGAGTTCTCTGTGTTTGATTGTATGACAGAATACCAAGGAAAAAATATTGTGACAAGAATGTTGTTGTGAAAATTTAAAGGGCCAACATATTGAGAAGGTAAGTGCAAATAGGTAAGCATAGATTTACTATTCTTGGGCCCAATTCACAAAACTAACTTAAGACAAAATCCTAAACTTACAACCATTTTGGTATTCACAGAAGGCACTTACTCATTTTGGTATTCACAGAAGGCACTTACTCATTTCGGTATTCACAGAAGTTAGGAGTCCTAACTTTAGGACTCTTAAACACCTTCTGTGAATACCGAAAGTCTTACAGTTAGGATTTTTCTCAGTTTAGGAGTAGTAAAGTTAGGACTCCTAAAGTTAGGATTTTTCTCAGTTTAGGAGTAGTAAAGTTAGAACTCCTAACTTTAGGACTCCTATATGCCTTCTGTGAATACCGAAAGTATTAAAGTTAGGATTTTTCTCAGTTTAGGAGCAGTAAAGTTAGGACTCCTAACTTTAGGACTCCTAAATGCCTTCTGTGAATATCAAAAGTCTTAAAGTTAGGATTTTTCTCTGTTTAGGAGTGGTAAAGTTAGGACTCCTAACTTTAGGACTCCTAAATGCCTTCTGTGAATACCGAGGGCCCGATTCACAGAACTAATTTAAGACAAAATCCTAAACTTCACATAAGGCACTTACTCATTTCGGTATTCACAGAAGGGATTAACATACTAATAAATCTAACAATATCAATGCTAGAACAAGAAGCAGGCAATGATATATTCACCAAAATATTGAGAGGAAATTATATTACAAATCTAAAAAGATATACATACATTAAGACCACCATCATAAATTAAATTCATTTTGCCCAGATAATCCAAAAGAAATCAACAATTTAAAGGAGTTTCACATAGATCCTAACTTACACCGGTACATATTATAAAACAGTAATGAAATACTGTAATTACTGATCATCATATAGAGGAAACAAACCCACTAAACATGCATACATACATATATTCCCTGAAATACTGAATCTTACGGATTAGCATCTTGTGCATTACAGCATAATCAAGAATGCATCGTAGAAGCAGAGAGTAATAAATTATACCACTCTCATATTTTTTACATCTTTGCAAATATAAGAAAAGAATACCTCATCATGAGTCTCACTGCGGACATAGAGTATTAGAACATTTGCCTCAGAGAATCTGCTAGAAGTTCGAAGATATTTGCTCCCTGTAGACTTAAAAGGGCTCATAATATTAGAGACATTTCAAGATAAAAGACAAATGAAAACATTGGATTCTGTTATGAGGTTTCCTACCGGTCCACCTGCTTTGCAAAAACACTCAGTAAAATCAGCATTTTTTTTATCTTAATAGAGTGGAATAAAGAGAGATTTGCCACTAAACAAGCATTGGATGGTGTACCAAACATGCATGGGGTGTTGTGAAATCCTAACTAATTACGCACTACTAATGGAAAATTAATTGTGTGAAGACTCTGAATGTTAACTGGTACCCAAAAAAATATACATTCAGAAATGAATACATTTATGGTATTCACCTACCCTACATGAAGGGAAACTGCAGAGCAAAACGTATCAAATACATTCTGCACTTAAAATTGGAAACTATGCTGATGCCCAATTGCATTGCAATATGTGGAAAATGTAGTGTTGATGTGACCAGAATGTCTTCTGCATGATGTACAGCCATGTCTGCTGCCCTGCGTGCCACACTGCTAGTATTTGATATAATTGTTTTTTACATTTTGTCCCCAGCCTCACTGTAATTATGCACGTGCATGAAGACCAGGGCCTGCCCTATAACAAGAGTCCAGTCAGAGGCCCATCTGGACCTTGAGAGGTGCACTCTCCTCAGTTGCAGAGAACTACTGTCCCTGTCATGGGTTTTTACAGGTAGCAAGGTGTTGGCAGCATACCATGGTTTTGGAAATATTAGTGTTAATAGACCATTTACCTGTGTCACAAGAGTGTAAGCCTACTGGTCCACTCATTAAAAGTGCTGAAGCTACACATGAGTTTGATTCCTTGTACTAAGATCCAAAGCACATGTGTGTATGTATATTGTATGTAGTCTGTGTATTGCATGCATACGTGAGTGGCACAGGCCTGCAGGTTCCATTTTGGAAACCCCTGTATGGTACAAGTGCACAAGATGAAGGTGAAATGCCTTGCTCAGACAGTGGAAGTGTATTGCTGACATTTCTGCGATTGGAGGTAGGGCACCTAGACGCTGAAGTGGGAAAAGAAGAACCAGACATCCCCTTAGAAACTTGGTTAAGTCCTTCTGATTCAGGGGGCTTCTGATCAGTCTTCCTGAAACTGTCATTTGATGGGTGGTAGGATTGGAGGGTGGGACTGCTTTTCCTATGTCATGGCTCGAAGGGTCCTTTCGAATGGGGTTTGTCTTTTGTCTCTCTTCCTGATCACTGTCAGAAGTGGCTGGTGATAACCAGGTGTAGACTGCTCATATCTATTTCTGCCTCTGTTGTGGGTGCTTCAGCCCGGAGACAACACTGACATGAGACGCATCACTCAAGACAGGCTGAGTCAGAAAAACAGCCTCAGAAGGACACATAAAAGGAGAACCGTCCCAAACCACTTTTAAAAGTGCAGGCAGTGTATACATACCCCCTGCCTGCCATTCCTACATAAGTGGGTGGGGTGTGTGCATTTTTGCAAATTGTTTTCCTTGCATACAAAGTTCTCCCACTAATGAAAATGTAATTAGAAATTCTTAATGAACAGAAATAACAATCAAATATAAAGGTCTATCACAAGATTCAAGTCCAATTGCAGCAGGTCAGTTGTGCAGTTGCAGGGAGGCCTCTGGAACTTGATGAGTCTCTGTAGCTCAGAACAGGTGGTCAGTCAGCTGAACCTTGGAGCCACTCAGGAAGCCTGTGGAGAAGGGCGCAGCTTAAGTCTTCCTTTGCAGAGAGCAGGGCAGACATCAAGCAGAAGGGCAGTCCTCTGGGGAATAAAACAGACATCTACCAGCAGGCAGTTATCTGGGGAAAAAGGCAAGCCTCAAACAACTGGTCAGTCCTCTGGTAGCAGCAGGGCAGTCCTCTGATGAACAAGGCAGGCCTCAAGCAATAGGGCAGTCATCCGGGGAACAAGACAGTCCTTCTTGTGTAATATACACAGGTCCAGGAAATGCTGCCCCCTCATGTGGTTCTGGAAAGTTCGTCTCTTCCCCTGCCAAGGCTCAAAGAAGTATAAGGTCACCAAAGATTAGTGTTAGGTTTGTTTGCGTGTGCTGAAGGCAAGCACATTGAAATATAAGTGGGGCAGGGAACAGCTTCATACCCAACCATGCTGACTGGATGGCCCATATTGCCCATAGCTAGTCCTCTATTGTTCACTGTCTGGGCTCAATACACATTCCTAATATATGAGTCACTAACAGACGCAGGCAGCTGCAAACTCCCAGAAGGCCTTAGAAGCAGTTGGGCAGGAAAATTCAAACTTTCTTAGATTGTTATTTTCAAAATTGTTATCCAAAATACAACTTTACCATTAAAGAGGATTTTAAATTAATATTCATTCGAGTCCAAACATGATATTTCTACCTGCTCCCAATCAAACGTTAGCACTTAAGAAATGTAATAAGGTGATCCAATGTTATCTAACGGGATAGACAGGCTTTACAGTAGTGAAAAATGAATTTAGGAACTTTTCACTACCAGGACATGTAATACTTAAAAACACATGTCTTACTTTTTAAGTGCAGTTCATCCTGCCCCACGGTTGTTTAGGCCTATTTTAGGTGTGACATGTATTAAAAATTAAGGCTTAGGCCTGGCAAAACCTTTATTTTTCCATAATATTTGGAGCATCGTATCACTCCAGCTGCAAGTCACAGAGCAAAGTAATACAATATTCAGGACACTCTATTATTTGTAATATAATTCATTTTAATCACGTCTAAATCCATAATAATTTTCTCAAATATCTTTTTCTGTTTTTATTCACATTAAAGGCTGAGTAATTACTAATTTTTTCGAATGCAAAAGAAGTGCCCATCCGTGGCTATATTCTAAAACACATAGGAATCCACTGTTCATCCTTGGTGGCCTCATTCTCATTAACACAATGCATTTCGGGGTCATGGGCCCTTCATCAGGGGTAACTGTAATGTTAGAAATGTACGTCAGTATTCTACACACGCTTCCATACAATATCAACTGAGTATGACATAACCCCTAATTTGAATCCTTGTTCATCACTAATTTCTACCTAATGTGTAATTAGACCACATAAATCAAGAAATCAAGAAAAGTGTGCCTTGTGTTTATCTGGAAGAACAGTTCTGGGTTTTGACTTGATGGCAGCAAGGCCAAGTCGACTAGTAAGTACCAAATTAAGTGCCAATGCTGCACAAGGCTTTTGCCTACTCTTTTTTCAACTGTGTATTGAATTAAACAATCACATGGTTGACTACTTTTTCGGTCAGATTTAATCAAAAAGAGGTAACTCAATTACATCATATTTTTCATTTTTCAACAACTGATAATTTCTTAATTAAAAAACTGCACCGTGATTTGAACAATACCCTTGTTACACAATTTAAATACAACAATTTCGTAAGATTTTGACACCTTCAAAAATGCAATACTTAGCAAAAAAGACATTCAACTCTTCAACATTCATACCCACTCACACCCATTCATATTCCTCAATATATACAAAACAAAGCTCAGTGAAAACTGTGTCGAATGACACGTGAAGGCCATCCAGAAAGGTTTTTGTACTTTCGTTGCCTATACTCTTTCTTTTCTTGAGAAAAAGGTTTTTTTTAGATGATCGGTTGGCCTTTGCTCGTAAGGTCTACGCGTTTCGGAACCCTTATCTTGCTGGGAACCTCATCAGGACCAATGTACTGAAACAAATGAACAGAAAATTGTTTAACCAATGTCCTGTCTCTTGGTGACTTTGGTGGCTGCGCTATATTTAAAATTCTCACCTGCAACTTAAATGCAGTCTGTGCCTCGCAGGGGATGTGTTGGCCGTCTACCTCTGTCTGTCAAGCCCAAATTTTTGCCTGTCAAACCAAATAATACAAGGAATACAATCAACTCCTGCCTTCCTTATCATACAACAACAGATACAACTCTCTCTAAGTCAGAAGTCAGTCTGTCTGATGATTTTGGCGCTTACTTGAAGTGTGCGTCGAGGTGCAGAGTCTCTGGGGTCTCGGTTCTGGTTAGCTCCGACTCCTCGGTGTAACTGATAGTATTAACACCGTCCGTGTGTTTAAAAAAAATGGCTTCAAGGTTGCCAGTTGCATTCGTAACACTGTGTGTTAGAAAAAAAGCGGAACTCATAAACATTGTGTCTCAGTTGGTGTTATATGTGCAGCATCGCGGGTGGTTGAAATCTCACCTCAATGGAACGAATTTCCCGCGTCTCGTTGGGGTTCTTTGACGTCGCTGCTATGCTCGGTTCCCGTTCTCGTCAAGGTGTGTTCTTGAATAATTGACGCATCACGTGAAGACGTGACGTCAGTCTGATTGCTTCTGGGAAATGTAGTTCTTAGGAGCTGGTGGCCTCTTTTTTGTTTTTTTCAAAAAACTTTATTTTGTCCGGCAAGAGGGCGTAATGATGTTTTTTGTGGATCGCTAAAGTATTCTTAATGTAGTCTCGAGATCTCCGATAAGACACCACTTGTCTTGTAGAGTCCATTTTTAAGTTGTAGTAAAGACTGTTATATTTCATTAGCCAGGTGGATGAGCATGACGCCACTGAGCTGTGGTCGACTATGCCTGAAACTGTGGTGGATGGACCTATCCATTCTTTGAGTTCTTTTTGTCCTTATTTATGATCTCTCAATTCTGTAGAATTCCAAAGTAGGTGGAGATTTCCGGAGGGTGTTTTGATATCATGGTAGTTTGTGTTTGCGCTTCAGTGAATAAAATCCAATGGTTGTCACCTTCCTTCCTTCTCTCTGTTCTTATAGGTTGAAAATTTCCGAGAGTTCGTTAAGTCCGTCAACTGAAGTGTTGAATTTAATAATCAACATTGCTTCCCGTCTCAATAGTTTTGAGTCCAGATCCCCACCTCTGGCGTCCTTTTCGACTTTGTAAATAATAGTCCATCTCAGTTCTCTTTCTGTATGGTTTTTTGAGGACCAATGATTGACAAGAGGTGCATTTAGGATATGTTTGCGAATTCTAGATTTGTGTTGCTGAATCCTCTGTCTAATTTCTTGATTGGTCTTACCAATGTACAACTTCGTGCAGGGGCATAATATTCCATATACCACGAATTTAGATTTACAGTTTGAAAACGTATCATGTTTCCAGTTGATACCGTTGTGTGAGAAAAAATCGCCTTCGATGGTTGACTCACAACATGTGCAAGTGCCACATTTGTGGTGCCCTTGTATGGGAGGTAAGCTTAAGAAGCTTCTGATTGTGGCATTCTTGGTTTTGGGCATGGCTGCCCGTACAATCTGGTTGGCAATGCTTTTGTCCTTTCTGAAGGCAAAAAGAGGAGTTTCTTTGAATAATGGGTCCAACTGTCTGACCAAGTGCCAATTTTGATTGATTGTTTTTTTCAGCCAGTTTGATGTTGGGCCGAATGTGGTCACACAGACAATTCTGTTGGTCTTTGTTGTTGTTTGCTTTTCTAGCAGTGTCTCTCGCGGGGTCCACCATCTGAGCAAAACCTCCCAGCATTGTGTAAACCTGTTCTGTACTGCTCAATCTTAATGCCGCTGCTAATGGTATAGCCTCTGTGAAACCAACTCTGTAATACGCTCTGCAAACTGACCCCAAGTAGACCACCTCCCGCGTACTCTTTCTCGTTAACCATCCTGTGGAAGTTCAAACATAACAAGTGACTTACACTCCAAACAGAAACAACAAGCACCAAAGAAATACTTACCCTAACCCTCCTTCTCACCTTGCTCTGTACGTTACTACGTGAAGACATAACGCTAGTGAAAAATAATTTCCACATTATCAAAAAAACAAATATTGCATTAGCAAATAATAGCCATTGTAATAAATTCAATCCAATGTTTGAATTCTCTTCAGTCCTTAGTAGAATTCCCATCAGTTCCTAACTAGTGAAGCAGACTCCCTCTCGTGAACTTAATTTTTCCAGTCAGCCTTTAACATGATGCTATATTTTTGTCCATATTTTATCCTCTTTCCCATTGGGTGCAAACGATCGAAGGGGCAAGAAAAATGTAATATCAATACATGTGATAGAATGCAGTCGGTGTATTCAAGTCCTGCTGTTTTTAAGAATGCTCATGGCAAAATTCGTTTTTTTCCTCTTTCTCAGTGTATCGCATTCTGCAACACATGTAGAAAGAGGAAAATGCCTCTAATGATTGTTTTTGTGCAGAACAGTGGGGCATATTATCAAGAAACGGCGTTAAAATTATCGCCGCTTTAGCGGCAGAAAACTGCCGCTAAAGCGGCGATAATGGGCTTGATAATATGCCGCAGAGAATTCCCATAGAAGCCCATGTTGACACCAGAACATGGGCTTCTATGGGAATTCTCCAGAGCATATTATCAAGCCCATTATCGCCGCTTTAGCGGCAGTTTCCCGCCGCTAAAGCGGCGATAATTTTAACGCCATGCTTGATAATATGCCCCTCTGTGCGCCAGCTTAGTGAGAGAGCAGGAATGTGACATATCTTAGTAAATATGGTGCATTCCTGCCCTCTCTGTTTGATACTGCGCAGCAAGTTGCCTTGCTGCTATGCCCTGCGTCAAATATTGATACATCTGGCCCATAGGCAACAGCTAAGGAGAAATTAGCAATTGATTTCAGTTGCAATTTGAATGAAGTTACTTGTGGCTATTTGTTCCTGGTGGCTTCAGTTGGTGCTTTAATTTAGCCAGTAAAAACACAGGAGCCTCTCAGATAGCCACATCTAATACGGTAGAATCAATTTCAAATCAGAAAAGTTGGTTCACATTTGTAAATGGTTTACCTTCCATCAAAATCTTCATTTAGCAAATCTTCGAGCATCCATTTACTGGTCAGGAATGCTGTGTCAATTTCTGAACAGCAGCAAAGCATGAAAAATATCCGAGGTTATATATCACGAGTCCCGAATAATCCTTTTTTTTTAATTGTAGGAACAGATAAGCAACACCCCAAAATTTGGTGAGGGTGTAGCGTAAATTGAGAAAAAAAATAGCGCTGAAGATGTTCTCCTGCAAAAGTATTTATGTGTATTGTTTATATTATAAGAGAAACTAACATTCACAAATGTTTTGCAGGAGTTCACCTAGAAATCTGTAACAGTCACCAGAAGTAACCTGGAAAAACGTTTGTAAATCCCCAAAAGTCAGAAATCTGCAATGGTGAAAGTCTGCATATCTGATTTTAGACTCTTTCACAATCATGCCTTATACGCACCAACTGGATACAGTAGCAACCATTTGTAACTGGTCACCTGGAAATTATACCAGGGATAGCACGTTTGCCAGTCATCCACTGACCAATGCCTCAATTTACAATAATTCTCAAGTTGGTGGATTTTAACTCAGTTGTAGAGTTACCATCGTGTTTAGTTTATTTCATCTAAAACACACCAGAACATGAGAAATCCTGTCGTATATGCTTTACCTGTTCCAACAGAGAACCAAAAAGTTAATCGAAAACGCAGCAAGGGTTTGCAATTCATTTCTCGTCCTTTATGACTACTCATTTTGAATAGTTTAGAATAATTACCTGCACAAAATATATTAAGTTGATTGTAAAACATCTGCAATATTGGATCATGGTGAGTCTCAGTAGGTCTAATGTCTGTAATGTTTTTGCCGAGTAGAATTTAATATTATGCATTGGTATAAATCTCCCTGTTAAGTAATGCAAATGTATTGTACCCTGGTGGTCAGATCCATCACAGTCTATTTGTAGATACAGTGCAGCGTGGTGATTTTAATAACAAAAGAACATGCTTCATCGCCAAAGAACAGACTTTGCTTTACATGATGTATATCCATAACCTCTAAATTATCCATCGGGATTAGTACGCTCCATTTAACAGAATTTTAGAGCATCCATCAATTATCGTTTCTGCTTTTTAAATCACTTTAGATGCAATGCACATTTATTCTTCATAATTTAAATTCAAGGCATCATACGTGTTTATTACGTTTTTTGACACTACAAAGGATTTACCATGTTTGATTCACAAAAGGAAAGAAGAGAATAAAACATTTTAATGTCTCAAGGTATAGTGGAGGAGCTATATTTGTATTAGCTTGCAGTGTTGATTCAGCTGCCCTCCCACAAATTGATGAAAGTGGCACAAATATCATCTTCACTGACTGACCAGTGTTAAAAGAACCAGACACTAAGAACAGCCTGCGCTGGTGGAAAAGGTGGGTAGAACCATGGAGTAGCAATTTTGCAGTAAAGCAGCCGACTTTGTAGCTGGGGAACCAGCGGCCATATTAGCAAAGACTTGCGATAATCATCGCAAAGCGCGCTTAGCACTATATTTTTTATCGCCGGCTAACGCTGGTTTAGATCGCGGAAATAACGCATTATTATCAACGTTTATTTCCAAGGCGTTAATAAACCAGCGATAGCGGTGAATCTCCATCAATAACGCAGGAATACCAGCAATGAATTCCCATCGCTAAGGAAAAGGTCGCTAATAGGCAGGTGATGATTCAGCCGTAGAATCCACCTCCCATAGAAAACAATGGCTAAGTCAGGATTTTAGCAGGTGTTAAAATCCAGTGACAATTGCGGTTAGTGCGACTTTTTTTAGCGCGTCGCGGGCATTGCTAATAGGGAGAAGTTGTGTTAGCGACTTCTTCCTATTACTTTTAGTGAGGAATGCCCACTTTGCATGTCATTAGCGATAAATATCGCTGACATGCAAAGCGGTAAAAAAACGGCCGCTATCACCATTAAGCTGTTAGCTAATAGGGCGATAAAAATATCGCCGCTTTATCGGAAAAAAGTGCCGCTAAAGCGGCGATACTGCCCTTGCTAATATGGCCCCAGGTTCGAATCTCGGGGTCCGTTCATCATCCTGTGATTCTGGGCAAATCAGTTAATCTCCCTGAGCCAACCAAAAATGAACGTGTCTCTGTGTAATGTAACTGGTGCTCATGTAAAGTGCTCCATAGCTTCGGGTCGAGTTCTTGCTATATAAAACTGCAAAAAAAAAGAAAAAGAAAAATGTAATCAGATATTTTAAAGGGGACCTTCGATATCTCTTAGGTTGAATGTAGGTCCACTGAAGAGCGTCCCCTGCTCTGCAGGGGCAGCAGAGACCTGCGTTATACCCCTGAAGCATATACCATCAAATAAAGTAGCATTCTGATTCTGGTATACCTGTTGGTGACTGCTACTGACGCAGGACCGGGTAAAGAGAATTTTTTTTTTTCTAAATCCCCTATGGCCCCTTAATCCCCACATTCCTGCCCCACAGGCATGTATGCGGCAAGAGAATTGGGAGCGGAACACCACCCCCATCCAGGTGCACAGCCTTAATTTCCATCGCATAATGTAAATGCCACGAACTTCACCATATTGTCCAATTATTTATTTTTGCAATTGTAATCCAGTGTTTATCATTTCTTCAAGTTTTTCATGCCACAAAAGAGACGCTTACATCTTCACTAAAATCTTAATGATGCAGAAATGCCAATACAGGCCTTTTCCTGCACCACGACAGTGTACGTAAGTTCATCCACAAACGTAGTTCTCATACACCCAATGCATTTCGAGCTGAAATTCTGGCTCTTCGTCAGGGGTTAGTTTCTATAAATGCAAAATACATCTGTTAGACTTTCTGTGTAACCCAATGACATCCAATAATTGTTACACATACATTTCCCGGCGTTTGCCCGTATCAACGTTTTCCCACTGAAAATGCGCAACCTGATGTTGCCGTTTTTAGATAAGTACCCCTGCTTTCTACCCTTCTCCCCTTGTTTACCTGGACAGATACAAATTCTCTTGCATTACACTGTCCCCGCCTCAATGACGAACCCACGATTTTTTAAAAATAGAAACAACATTGTGTTCCCCATTATATCGTCATACTAGAAGATCCATACCTTTTTAACCTATAAGCACAGACATCCCCCGACGTCTTCACCACTAAACCGGAATCAACCCAATACTCAGCTCACTGACTTCTTATCCTGATGGTGTGCTAAGCTCTATCTAACTGATATTTAAATAATGTCTGGATAAAAAGAGTGTCATTTTGCCATTTGCTCGCCACTATGCATGGCACTGAGGTGGTACACTAGAGTGATGCTGCTACATGCTATCACTCATGTGAAGTTTTTTTTAATCATTTACCTAAAAGGATAGGATAGGATAGGATAGGGATTTATAAAGCGCACTAAAGCCCAAAGGTGGCAAGGCGCTCAGCAGACGAGAAGAGGAGAGGAGAATGAGAGGCTGCTGACTAAACTGAGAAAAGCCAGGTCTTCAGTAGTTTTTTGAACACCGGAAGGATTCCACCTGGGAGATCGAGGAGGGTAGAGTATTTCAAAGTTTGTCCGCCACCACCGGGAAGG